>NW_015506303.1:207947-268277 GCF_001515645.1 Sinocyclocheilus grahami | reverse complement strand
AGTAAGTTGTTGTTTTTTAGCATGTAAGTTTGGCAGTGTTATTTTGTAGGATTACTGAAATCGTTTGATTGTTTGATTTGTATTATTTGTATTTGTTATTTATTTTTATTTTAGTTAAATTACGTCTGAATTTATTCTGTCTGTATAGGTCTTTTATTAAGTTTTAGTTTTATTTAATTTGAGTTATTTTAATATTTCAACAAACTAAATGGAAATGAAATAATATATATATATATATTGAATTTATAAATGTGTATGTGTATATATATATATATATATATATATATGTGTGTATGTGTATGTGTATGTATGTGTGTATGGTTGTACATACACATATATGTAGTTGTTTTTTGGTGTTTGGCTTAGTTAGAATCATTATTATACTCTTATACCTTTTGTTCTTTAATATTT
This sequence comes from Sinocyclocheilus grahami, assembly GCF_001515645.1. Taxonomy (NCBI): domain Eukaryota; kingdom Metazoa; phylum Chordata; class Actinopteri; order Cypriniformes; family Cyprinidae; genus Sinocyclocheilus; species Sinocyclocheilus grahami. The sequence continues at coordinate 267,866 of NW_015506303.1, read as the reverse complement.
TGAATTGATTTTTGTTTTATTTTTAGTTTTTCATTTAAATGTTAAGTTTTGAAATTTTTATTTAATTTCTTTATTTTGAAAATGTGTATAAGTAGCATTTATAAAGTTTTAGCTTTTAGTTTTGGATCTGTTTTTAGTTGTTTTAATACTACAATTGATTGCTTCTGTTGTCCACATTTGTAAGTCGCTTTGGATAAAATCATCTGCTAAATGACTAAATAAATAAATACATTTTCTACTTATTTATTTTAAGTTTACCCTGCAATACTTGAGTACATTTCACTCAGTCACGGATTGTAAACTTTACTCAAACAACACAGCACTGAGGAAAAAAATGCCAACAAAGCATGTGGTTCACTTACAATCACGTATGTAACCAAGTAGACAGCAGGTAATATGTTTACTCCATATAGATATTAACTGAATGAACATAGATATCTGAATACCTGGCACATGATACACAATGGCGGTGACAATCAGTGAATAGAGTTTGAGTATGAATGGGTCATTTTGAGTACAAAAACTCCAGATGTCACAAAACAGCAAGTTACTTAACCTAACAACAAAAGCAACCCTAAAACAGTGTAAATACATCTCAAAAACAGCCTAAAAAAATTACCTTATTAATTATTCATGCCCAAGTGCATGATGGGAACAACGGGATTATGACTTTGATATTTACTTAAACAATCTTTGTAAAAATAACAAACAATTCCAAGTAAAATATACTTTTAAGTTCAAACCTTAAAATATACAAGCTTAAATCAAGTACTAATATTGAATTTACTCTTTTTTTAAATTCTTGATTGAACTAAATTATTTAATGTAGAAATTACATTTGTTTTTCTGTAGTATTTACTTCACCACAAAATAATTTTTATCAGTGAGATGGTTACAGACGTTTCTGTCACAGTCAGCAGCTGGAATGCCCTTGATAGCCACCAGAGGGCACTCTTCCAAACTAATGATTATTTGCATTGGACTCCAACTCCCATCACCCCTTGCTTGGACTATCAAGTGTCATTGCATCCAGCTGTGTGTGATTTACCTACTTAGCTCACCTGTATATGTCTTGCTGGTGACCATTCTATTTTTTGTTATCCTTTTTGTCTTATGTGGATTACGACTTTGGATTACTTTATCAAATGCTGCACTTGGATCTTTCATAGAGTCTGTGAGGGATTTGTGACAGAATTTCTCCACCACCATAACAGATCCAGCAGCTATGTTGTGATTATCAGCCTTGGACCATGGGCATTCAAATTCTTTCTCCAGCTTCTAAGAAGGAGAGAAAGGCATGCCTCTGGATGTTGGTGACACTGCAGCAACAGGGAATGGAGGTAGGAGGCTTTGCTCAGACCTTTTGGACCATGTCGGTGGGGCTAGAACTTTGCAATGCTGAGTAAAATCTTTAATGAATGACTTGACTACTACCCTTTGCCTCTGTGGGAGATGGAGGGACTTAAGATTCTGGGTTTTTGGGGCTTCATTGACTATCTCCAGTACCACAGCCTAGTAGTTGCATCAGGTCAGTTTGTGCCCATTGCAGTGCGCCTGGAGAAGGCAGAGTCTACCACAACACCTCCAGAGGATTGTGAGGCTTCCCTATCTTTGTCTCACAAGTGAAGGTCGAGAAGGAGGAGGGCAGCTAAATCTACTTCTGTTGTCACAGAGTCCACTCCAGAGCCTGCTCCAGTCTATGAGTTCAGTCCAGTGCCCACTCAAGTCTACGAGTGAGAAAGTACACAATGTTGGTTCCTGTGTAATGCTTCTTTCAACATTGACCACTTCCATGATGACTCGGGAAACCATGTCATGTACTAAATGACATTTATATTACAAAAAGTACCTCCCTTAGACATGTTAATAATATAGACTGCACTCAACATGTACGGAGTCCTAAAACTTTTTTTATTAGCTTGGATCCTTTTTATTCTCTTTAAATATTTTAAAAAGCATAAATGTTTTTGTGTCTGCCCAAGCATCCATGAAGAATTTACATTGGCCAAGCTAATGGACTGGGCCACACCATGACCGTGAATACTTCATGAGATTTTCTGCCTTGCCTCTGGCAGATACTGTACCTTCCTTTGTTGTTGTGTCTGGTTAATGTTCAGCAATTTAATGTATTTTGATTCCCAATGCCTGTGCAAGTTATTCAGCTATTCCCTAAAGAAGAAGCTCCAGTACAACTGGTAAAGAGGGTTTTAGATTGCAGTGAATCACTGAAGGATGTAGAATTTCCTGAGGCTACATGACCATGTGGTCACCATCAAGGCAGGATCATCATCTTCCTTGGCCTCTGGGTACACATCTTATTCAATATATGTTGGGTCCTATCGTACACTGCATGCTGAAAGGGCTACACAGACTGGTCAGCACAGACTGTGTGTCAAAGGGTCCAGAGATCAACACTTGCTCCATGCATTAAGGCCAGTTCACACCACACTGACAGATGCAGACCAATGCCAACAGCAGACAGAGTACAGAATGCAACGTCTTTCCAAGACCAACAAACGCAGAGCGTAACACATTGATTCAACAAAACCTGTTAAATGTTTTGTGATGATTTTGTGCAGTGGTTCTCATTCCTGGTCCTGGGGACCTCCGGCTCTTTACATTTTGTATGTCTCTCATAGCCTGGCCACACACTAGGCGATTTAAAAAAATTAACAATTTTTAAAGCCAGTGGGAGACCACAGACATGAATAGAGTTTCAAAAGATTTTTAGCCTTATAATCCTCTTAATGCGCACACTAGATGATTCGACCAGACCACGAGACCACACACTTGTTAGTTGTAGGAACGATTTCACAGTGACACGAGATCTCACAGAGACTCGCAAAATCAAACGTGATTTGAGAAGATCAACGCATGGAGGACAATCAACGTTGTCAGCTGGTTCTACTGGTGCGCATTCTGTTTCACAGTGAAAAACAAAGCATAACAAAGAATATGGGTGATCACGGGCATCACGTCAGAGGCAGCCCGATCAAGATTTGTATATATCAAACAAGTTTGATATTGACAATTTGAGTTCAGGGACGCTCCGTCTCGATCGGGAGCAGGTAAATAATCATAATGACACCACACAATAGAGGATTTTTTAGACAATTATTTTGGTGACAAGCCTCGGACTGAACCCCCTGATCCTTTGGGGGTGCAAATCGGGCATAAAATGTATCTTTAAATATTCTAGTGTGTAGCCAGCCTTATCTGACACACTGTGTTCAGTTCATGAAGCGCTCTCTCAGCTGATGATTTGGATCAGGTGTGTCAAATAAGGGAGACATGGAAAATGCGCAAAACGGGGGGTCCCCAGGACCAGGATTAAGAACCACTGAACCACCTTTGCTCCAACTGGCCCTAAGGCAGGTGTTTCCAATCCCTCTCACTATTCAGAGTTTAATTCCAATCCTAATCAAACACACCATAAAACAGAAAAAGAAAAGTACCTGGTTGATCTACTACTTATTCCGAAGTGTGCATCTGATATACACTGCAATGATCCCATGATCCCATGATGCCACAGAGGCAGTAAGCGGCAGTGAAGTGATGCAACTGATGCCATAAGTCACATGACAGTGACAGCAAGATGGGTGCGGTACATCCGTATTTCATTCTTTCCCACACGTACATACTACACTCTAAAAAAATGCTGGGTTAAAAAGGGACAAACCCAGCTATTGGGTTGTTTTAACCCAGAGGTTGGGTTTGTAGCTGGGTTTGTCCATTTTTAATCCAGCATTTTTTAGAGTGTGTGGTACATAAAACTTAGTTTTTAGTGGTCACAAAATCTGTTCCTCAAGTGTTTTAACTACTTAGTATGCAATTTTAGAAGCACCTTAGACACTCCCAGACAAATGTGTTGGAGCAAGTTAAAGCTAAATTCTGCAGAACATTGACTCTCCAGGAGCAGGATTGGACACCCTTACCATAGGGACCCTAGTGGTCAGCACACTATGCACCAAGGGGCCTGGGGGCCCTAGTTGTCAGATAAGACTCTATGTACTCAGGACCAATCTCAAACAGCAAGGCATTGGAGGGGCTTGATAGCCCTGGTGCACTGGCCTTGTCCATAATTCAGCCAAGGTCAATTTTATCATTAAAATAAACTTCTATATTTCCTTGGTAGGTATATCGGACCAAACTTGGGAAAGACATGGATCACAGAATGCTCTATTCACATTAACTCCCCTGTATATCCACGTGCCTAGAAATAATGATTAAATGGTTGGTGAATTTGTGCCCTACTGGATTTTATCAGTTTAAACCCCCTGTCCCACCCCAGCATTAACCCACCCACCTCACCTACTCTTGGCACCCTGTGTACATCATGAGGCCAGACAATTTTCTACAGTTTCATTGAACATCTGCCAACTGGAGAATGGCAAGTAAACAGTGGGTTATTTGACTGCTCCTACTGCCTTTTCTGCTGGGTGGGACTGGCCTGAGTTCAAAAGATATGCAAATCATGACTGCAGCAGAAACAACATTGAAGTGGCTATCCAAGCTTGAGAAAAATGCCCCAACTTCATCTGGTACCCTTGTTTACAGGTATTATTGACTGAGTGGATGAGAATCGTTTTCATAATATCGATGTAGAATGTGATCTGATGGATGGGGGATATTTGGAATGAGAACAGCATGAGGGTGACAGGTTACAACATTTATTGAGTCAAGTTTGCATTAAGTTTGCAAGAGGCACCTAAGTCTGACACTTTCAGTTGTTCTTGGGTAATTAGATATATGTGGATGTGTCATTATATTGAAGGGGTTAACTGCCTTTGTTTTTTTATTTTTGTTCTGTTCTCTGAGGTCCACTTATAATGTTATCAATATGTTTAAATCAAAAACATCATAATTTAGAAGTAATAAGCTATTCTCTGTCCTATTTTTCACCCCCCCCCCTACGCTATGTTTGACTAGGCATGGCGGATAGTAGACTTGAAAGTAAACGCCCACGAGCCATCTATATCAGTTGGTTGTGCGTTGACCTGCGTGTTCACCTCTCTCGTAAACACTACATGCGTGAATCAGTGGGCAGCACTAAACAGGCAGCAATGTAGAATCGGTGGGCGGGGCTAAACAGACAGTTTGTTACACACTATTACATCATAGAGTAGAACATTTCAAAAGCTGTTGTTTTGGCAGACTGCCTACAATATAAGCTATTTTTACACTAATTACACAATTTTGAGTTCTGAAAGTATAAATATAAAGTATAAACTATAAATACAAGTTTATTGTACTTAATTTTAAAATAGCTTTATTAGTTACATATATAATCTATGTCATTTTTATATGGTATATGGTAGTTAAAAATGCATTGCACAATGGGACTGGGCTATCCTTTGAATAAATGGCATCTTTTAAATAACTATTGAGATATAAATGCAAGGAATAATTCTTATAAATGTTTTTTTTTCATTAATCGATAGGACAGATTAGATTGATTGGTTTAGAGGCCTACAACAGTGCTAGTCCAACAAATGCTCAATGCTTTCATACCACTTAAAATCAAAAAAACATCCTTTAAACAAATATAAATGGATCCCTTAGAGCTGTCGAATGGTAGTTCTGAATACATTTTGATTCTGGTGAATTAAGTCAAATATGTTTTAATAGGTTGAACAATATGCCAGCCCACTATTGCTTTTCCTAACTCTTAGACACAGCGATAACGTGGCAATATGTCTCCACACAGTCCTGATCAGTCAGTTTTATTGATGAGTGGTGCCTAATGGAGACTGTGGTTTGTGACTCAAGTTTCAAGTCATTTTTGCAGCATTTGATGATTTGATTAATCTAGTTTTTGAAAGTTGAAAGAGGTAAGCCATTGTATGCTTTGCTTTTTACTAGTGCTGTCAAACGATTAATCGCGATTATTGTTTTAACAGGGAAGAGCTAATGAAATGTTTAATAATGGCTATAGACAATCCATTTGTGGTTCTGAAGAAATCATTATATGCTGCTGAGTAATAAAACCTTTCATTTTTGCTGCATCTACAAGCAAATTATGCTAGACCTCAGAGCTAACTAAATTAGTAAGAAATTAGGTACAAGAGGCCATGCTGCATGCCTTGAGTACCTTATTGATTTTATAAAATGATTACCACACATTACAAACATTAAAGCCAAAATATATGTATTAATATTATTTTTCTGTCTATTAGTTAAAACCAGACCATTTGCTGCAGAGCATGAGTTTACCTAAGAAGTGTCATTAAGGTGAGACATACAGGCAGAAACCTTTTTTTTTTTTTTAGATTTTAGGCTATTTGGCTTTTCTTAAAGTGATGTTTCAAACCAGTGGAAAGAAACATCCTATTTATATGTATATATGCAGTCAAACGATTAATCATGATTAATCACATCCAAAATAAAAAAAATTGTTTACATAATATATGTATGTGTACTGTGTATGTTTATTATGTATGCACACACATACAGTATACATTTTGAAAATATTTACACATATATATATACATTTATATTCATATATTTTATATTGCCTATAGATATATTTAATGTATAAACATAACATATTTTTCTTAAATATATACATGCATGTGTTTGTATTTACATATACATAATAAATACACACACATATATTATGTAAACAAAAAAAAATATTTAGGATGTGATTAATCGTTTGACAGCACTAATATATATATATATATATATATATATATTGTTTTTTGTTTCTGTGCATTTTATCTCTTTACATCTGTAGATTTAAAATACAAAACATATCTTCGAAGGCTGTTTTCTCAAAATGAGTTTTTTCTCCTGCACTCAGAAGTCACTAATCTACACTTCAGCAGGACTTACATACACCAAACTGGTGAAAAAAAAAAGTGGTTGGATATATAAAGCACAGTTCATACGCTCACTTTCAGGTATTGACGTCACAATATTTAATTTCAGCATAAGTTAATCATTGTTTTGATTTGATTTGAGACCACTTAAATTGATTTGTGCATTATACAAAGGGATCATATTACTTCAGTAGACTTGAATTAAACCATTGCAGATGAATGGATTGCTTTTAAGCTACCCTTATGTCTGTTTTGAGTGTCTTGTTGAAATAGTGTGTTTAAAATCCTGCAATGCCTTTATAGATAGCGGTCAATCATCAGCTGTCAGCCACATGTGACAACAATCTAATGACAGCAGACTGTGAGTTATGCCTCTGGGATCTTATTGCGTGTTTGCCAAGAGATGAGTCTATAAGAAAACTTGATTTGCTTGATTTACACTATATTTCAGAATGATGAAATGCCTAGTCAGAGTCTAAAACACTGTCTGGCAGAGTTTGAAATCAAATATGGCACAAATTATCCAGATCCTGACTGACACTCTGCTATTCTTTTATTCATGCATGCTTTAATTTGCCCTTTAGCTGTAGCATCTCTTCAACCTTAAACCTGTTTTATTTTGCTTCCTATCAATGTCATGCGCTACCGTATCCTGATGTAGGTCACTGTCACATCTCTAGGACAGATTTTATACACTGCTATTTATAGAACAAGTTGCACGGACAGATGTCAAACTGTGCATTACCCATAATTCTGACACCTGTTTGTGTGATTTGTTATTGTTAGAAAAAAAAACCCTTCACTCTACTGTCGCACACAGTTGCTATTCCTTGAAAAAGCTTGACATTTGCCCTAACTCTCCTTGGCGTATTCATGTAAGATGTGGCAATGGCAGATTTGTGAAGAAATTGTTCTCTGGAGTCTTTTCATCTTCTCATCCAATGAATCATTCACAAACCGGAAATCCCTGTCTATAATTTCAAAATGTTAAGTTGTTCCTCACACTAAACTGCTGTATGCCTTTAGAAGAATGTCATGAAGTTGAAACAAGACAAAATTTGCATTGATCTTAAATCCATTCTAAGCTATTCTAGGTGAAGTATGGATTTTGTGTCACTAGCATCAGCAAATGAAATTGCAAAAATCATTTATCAAACAGGTTTCCTGAATGTTTTCCCCAGCCATTGATAGGACAAACTCACACCACTGGTTGAGCCAATGCTCCCATATTGGGAAAAACATAGCTATTTTATGAGATTGCGATTTAATACAAGTTGGTACAATGTGCATCGTATGGGGAAGAAGAAAAAAATCCCCGGTAAATAAATAAATAAACACAATTTAAACAAGCAAATAAATAAATTAATAAATAAACATCTTTTTTAAGCATCTCTAAACATTAAACAAAAACATGCAAGTGGGATACAAATTCATATGAATTAGCCACCTGTTCACCGAAGCGTAGTTTGTGTTGAGTTGTTAGACATCCAAACAAGCAGTAGTGTTTTGCACTGTAGAGCCACATTGTTTAAACTTGTCTGGGTATCGAAAAGCTGGGTATTTTTAACATAAAAAATTGCACACATCACCCCTAATTTATGTGAGGTGTGTCCCTCTCTAATACATCTCTAATGTATGCAATCCAGTGTCTCTTAATGGGTAACTATAGCAGGAATACCAAATATATGATTATAGTGATAACTATGAATCCTCAGAGATTGTTGTGAGCCAGTCATGCTGAAAGACTGTTGTTGGATTCTCCGGTACACGTGCCACTTGACTGGTTTTGACATTTAACTCATAACTCATGGACAGATCTCTCAAGGGGATTCTTGGACATGGTTCTTTCATAACAAGGGAGCTGATACACATTGAGTCTCCCTGCATACATGGGCTGAGAATCTGAGCCCGTAATCATTATGGCCCTGAGTATTGTTTAAAATCCAATTACGATTCAGCAACGTTTCAGTGGCTCTTATTACAATTGTGATGACCTTGGGTGTCTCTGGAGAAATACAAGGGAAGACAGAAGCTCAATGTGAACTTTCAAAAAATTATTAGCTTTTGAATAATTCAGGGGTCAAAGAAATATATGAAGCAGAACAGTGGGATAAAGACCATCCAACAAGTTGTTAATCGTTATTGTTGTATGTTGTGTACGTGAGCAGAAGACTTTTTTTTTTTTTTTAAATCCCTGTTCATGGACCATATTTAATATCTGTTGATGGTGCTTGACATGGTGCATGTTACCGTTAAAGATGTTGACATGTTGACATGAGATGTTACATCCTTCCCCGAGATTGGTTTGCAGCAATCGACCTGAAGGATGCGTACTTTCATGTGTCGATCCTTCTGTGCCACCGACCATTTCTGCAGTTTGCGTTCGAAGGACGAGCACATCAGTACGAGGTCCTGCCCTCCGGGCTGTCCCTGTCACCCCATTTCTTCACGTAAGTTGCGGAGGCAGCCCTTGTTCCCCTGAGAGAACAGGGTGTTCGCATTCCCAACTATCTCAACGACAGGCTCATACTAGCTCAGTCTCAGCATTAGTTGTATGCACACAGGGACTTGGTGCTTTCACACCTCAGTCAGTTGGGCCTTCAGGTCAACTGGGAAAAGAGCAAACTCTCCCCGAGGATCTCTTTTCTCGGTATGGAGTTGGATTCGGTCGAACAGACCGCACGCCTCACAGAGGAACGTGTGCGGTCAGTGCTGAACTGCTTGAATTCGTTCAAGGGCCGGACAGCGGTCCCACTGAAACTGTTTCAGAGGCTCCTGGGGCATATGGCAGCTGCAGCTGCAGTGCTGTCACTGGGGCTGCTTCATATGAGGTCCTGCTTGTGGCGCCGTATTGGCCCACTCTGACCTGGTTCCCCGAACTAATGTTCCTCGCGACAGCCCTCCCTGGCAGATTCCTCTGAGGAAGGATCTACTGACTCAGAGACAGGGCACCCTGTGGCACCCGCGTCCAGACCTCTGGAAACTTCATGTCTGGTCCCTGGACAGGATGTGGAGGTTCTTGGTGAGCTACCCCAAGAGGTAGTTGACGCCATCACTTCGGCAAGAGCACCGTCTGTGAGACACGCTTACGCCTTGAAGCGGAATCTGTTCGTCGAGTGGTGTTCTTCTCATCGAGAAGATGCCCGATCAGAAAAAATAATTTTTGCAGCAAGGGTTGGAGCGAAGGCTGTCTCCCTCCACCCTTAAAGTCTATGTCGCTGCGATTGCTGCTAACCATGACCCCATGGAAGTGAAGTCGGTAGGGAAGCATGATCTGGTCATCAGGTTCCTTAGGGGGGCGAGAAGGTTAAATCCTCTCCGGCCCTCCTCTATACCCTCTTGGGACCTGTCTCTAGTGCTCAAAGCATTACAACAGAGCCCATTTGTGCCTTTGCAGTAAGTTGCGCTAAAGTTTCTTTCAATGAAAATTCTGCTCCCGCTTGCACTGGCCTCCATCAAGAGGGTAGGGGACCTGCACGCATTTTCGGTTGACGATTCGTGCCTTCCAGGTTTGGGTTTGAGTTTGGGCCGGCTGACTTCCATGTAATCCTGAGGCCCCGGCCCAGCTATGTGCCCAAGGTTCCCGCTACTCCCTTCAGGGATCAGGTGGTGAGCCTACAAGCGCTGCCTCCAGAGGAGGCAGACCCAGCCCTGGCTTTGCTCTGTCCCATCCGAGTATTAAGGTGCTACGTAGACCGGACACAAAGCTTCAATACCTCAGACCAGCTCATTGTCTGTTACGGAGACCGGCAGAAGGGGAATGCCGCCTCTAAGCAGAGGATGGCCCACTGGATTGTGGATGCCATCACCCTGGCTTATCAGGCACAGGGTGTGCCCTGTCCGCTCAGGTAGCGAGCTCACTCTACTAGGAGTGTTGCATCCTCCTGGGCACTGGCTCGTGACGCCGCGCTGACAGATATTTGTAGAGCTGCGGGCTGGGCGACCCCCAACACGTTGGCTAGATTCTATAGCCTTCGTATGGAGCCGGTATCCTGCTGTGTTCTCACCTCAAACCGGTAGAGGCGCTGAGATGCCCCGGTTTGGTGTCGGCTTGCTAAAACTACTCCAGAGTGTCTGTACTGTAGGCCCTGTCGATCTACTCCATCCCCTCGGCAGCCAATCGTGGCGGAACGTCTGGGGCCAGGCCCTCACTCGCTGAATCCATGAGAACCGGTAGAGGGTTGGGTTCCATATGTAGAGGCCTAAGTGGTTCCCATATGTATAAAGTCCACGGTATAGCCTCAGAGCCTGTGTTTCCCTGGCAGACTTCTGCCATTTCCATGAGAGTTACAATCACATGCAAATGTGCATTGGCTCGTTTAGTTTACACTAGAAGTGAATTGGTCTCTCTAAGCGAGATTCGTCGGTCACCGGCGTGACGTCTCCGTTCCCTCCTTCAGGGAAGGAGGGTTACATACGTAACCGAGACAATTTGCTTCTCTAGAAACATTTCTTATTATCTCAGTTGAAAAAGGTTGTCACTTAATAAAGTGTGGAAACTGTGATACAGTGTCTTTTTTTTCTTGTTGAACCGAAAGTATGAGGAACAGCATTTCTTAGAAATAGAAATCTATAAAAAACTGTGAAAAGCTGTCAACAGAAAAATATGTTTTCTGGAAGGAGCTGGTATTACTGTACATTATTTACCCGTGGTTAATGGGAAGATCTTGGTCAAGACCATTTATGATAACTTATTTTCATTGAATAGCACACTATTTATTAATGTCTAGCAAAATATACATTTTTAAGCATTCAGGTAGCCATTACATTAAACTAGAGTCTAAGAAATATAGTAAAAAAAAAAAAACTTTACTTTATTTATTACATTAAAAGTTTCAGTATATGCATATCTGAAATATCCAATGGGACATTTATATTTGAAATCAATAGACAGTGCTGAATGAACATCCTGCTGAAAGCATTGAGATTTAGATGCCAATAAATGCCAGTAAAATAATCATCCCACAGATTTTTGCCTGTCTCATGAAAAAAAACAGCTAGAAGTTTTCATCACAATTCAGCAGACATTCAGTTTGATATTAATCTTGTTTTGAGGGATCAATATGCTCTAAAAGCAACTTGCCTCATGCCTTTAATCACCCTGAATGCTGCAAGTTGCTTAAAGACCAATTATGCTGGTGATGCATGTTTGTATAAAAGCTTCCCTGTTTATGTCTGAAGATTTAAAGGGCAGCTGTGTTGTGTTCATGTAAATACATTTTCTGTTTTTCTGTTTGCAGTGTTCTAAATGAAAATGAATTATTTTAATTAAACATAAATAACTGTTTGTACAAATACAGTCTATTTGTATAAGGTTGTTTACACTTTGCAAATCTGGAATCTGACATTGACATATATTGACAACATTATTGTCAATGATGTATTTCTAATAACATGCGTTTATAAAATGCGGAATTGACGTTTCTTGCTTCAGATTTCAACTTCAAACATACTTTTTGTTCCTCTGCTATTTAAGATCTAAAGGTTTAGAAACTGTAACGACTACAAGTTGCCCATCCCCCCTCCCCCCTTCACATGAACAACATTTTTTAATTAAATTACTGTGTCATTTTTGCAGTCCATTGTAGGTGATACAATATTAATCTTACAATTTGCAAAGATGGAAATCAGATCGGTTCATTCATTATAAATAAATGTCCAACAAGTTATAGTTAATAACTAATAAAAGTGCCCAGGTTTAACCATGCCATGCTTGAATGTCTATTATACCCCTTTATAGAAATACTACATTAAAGTTACAGTGTTAGAGCATTCAGAAAGGACTGGATAATGACCTGCATTTAAACCTCTTCTCTGAGAGCTTCTAAATTAAACATTAAATACAAAGAGGTCAATAGTTATTCAAAAGAATGTATGGAAACCAAAAGATTACAGTCACTGCAAACCAAGCCAGACAAACATCTTATTATAATAATACAAATCTATATTTTGTATTTTGAATAATAGCCAGGAGTGCACTCACCATCCTTGATGCAGCAACCCTGACACAAAGAAAACATTTAGTCACTCTTTCATGATCAGAATGCCAAATGAAGGCAAAGTATGGCAAGACAAGCAAACAAATGGATATTCAGAGCTCTATAATTGTAATTCTAAGGAAATAATTCACGTTTCATTCTGCCTTAGAGTCAGAGATGAGATATGCTTCCATTTCAAAAATATTGTATTCAGTTTGGAGGCTATATAAGTTGACAATTGCAATAGTGATTTTTCATCAGATTTTACATTTATTGTCTACTATAAAAAAGCAATATAAAGATATAATATGATTTTTTAATATATATATATTTGAAATAAGTATTTTACGCTCATCAAGGTTGCACTTATTTGATTAAAAAATACAGTAAAACAATACTATTGTGAAATATTATAAAATGTAATTGATTCTTGTGATGCCAGGCTGAATCTATTATTATTGACAATCAGTTATTCATAATGATTTGTATTATTATCAGCATTAAAACCAATTATTGATGCTTAATATTTTTAATGCTTAATACATGTATGGGGGCTCGTGATTAAAACGAGGAGCTGGTGAAGGTCAGGGCATGAGCAGATGATTTTGGCTGAATTGCAGTGTACGGTTTATATCTCTGTATTGTTATGCTTTCTATTTGGATTAAAAACAATCTTTATTTATATATTTTTTTTCAAAAATCCCCATTACAGTCACTTTATAGTTAGTGCTATCATACATTTACTTGTAGGTTTAAATTTCAAAATATGGGACAAAATATTTATTGTCCAACCACAAATATTTTAGCGAAATCTATATTTTAGTCAGAATTATTGCACTCCTGTTCTATTGTGCTCCATCTGTTCACTGAAGTCTGTGAAATTTAGAAGTGAAGCTTGTGCAGAAGGCTTATGAAAATGAGCTCAAATGAAAATTTGCCTGTGTTTTACTCACCCTCGAGGCATCCTAGGTGTATATGACTTTCTTCTTTCAGACGAATCCTCTCAAGTTATATTAAAAATTGTCCTGGATATTCCAAGCTCTATCATTGCAGTGAGTGGGTGTTTCTGTTGAGCAGTACAAAAGACGTCAAATAAAGCACACGCGTCCATAATAAGTGCCACATAGCTCCGGGGAGTGAATAAAGGCCTGTAGCGAATCCATGAATTTTTGTAAGAAACATATCCATTTTTCAAACGTAATAAACACTTCTTTTTTTATGCACATTTTCTTATGGATGCGCAAGCTTTATTTGACGTCTTTTGGACTGTTAAACAGAAACACCCACCCACTGCAATGATAATGCTTAGAATAGCCAGGACAATTTTTAATATAACTCCAATTGGATTCATCTGAAAGTAGAAAGTCATATACACCTAGGATGCCTTGAGGGTGAGTAAAGCACAGGCTAATTAAAATTTTTGGGTGAACTAACCCTTTAAAAAGATTAAACAGTGCAAGTAGCCTAGCTGTAAGCAACACTTTGTCGCTTTAAACAATTTAAACAATATGTTTTAACAGGAGTTATTTTAAAGCCCTTAATATAAAGTCTGTCTCATGTTAAAAACTAATTGGATTATGCACTTGGCCCGCAGCTGATTACTCCATGTCCTCTGCTATTTTTCAGATGCGCTCGTGTCAAACTACTCTGTATCGATATAAAACGATATTACCTCATAACATATTGCTTATAAAGAATATATCAATATATTGTACAAAGTCGATAAACCACCCAGCCCTAGATCATGGGAGGAGCCAGAGCAGAAAGAAACAAGTAAGGGCCCAGAGTAAAGCCTGGATGAATGCCCATGGCAGAGTCGAGGGAGGGAGGAGGCATGATGCAGGACCAGGGGGTAACAGGGGGACGATAGACTGAAACAGAGCTGATTGAGTTGGAGACCCAGGCAGAGCCAAAGAGCCGATGAGCCATGGTGACACCGCTGGTCTGGAGGGTAAAGGCAGAGTTGACGGCTTGGGGATTGAGGAGGAGATGGGGACTTGGACGGCAAATTGGTGGTGCCAAAGCAACTGAGGAGCTCCAACTGGTGGAGCTCAAGGGATGGGGGGTTGGGTGGTGGAGCCAGTAGGCTGATGGTGGACCAAGGAGCCAAGGTGTAGCAGAAGGGTCATGGGGTTGAGTCGTGGCTCGAAGGCTAGAGGTGGAGCCAGAAGATCATGCCACCACGGTGGAGCTGGGGACCCATGGCACTAGGAGGCACCAAAGAAGGAGCAGAGGGACTGACAGGAGCCAGTGGAGGCATGGCCGAAAGACTGCCTGTCTTTAGAAGAGGAGGTGAAAGAGGGAAAATGGGTGGGATCATTGGAGACACAGGAAACTTGGAGTTGGGCAGGACCAGTGGAGACAGGAGGTTATGAGAATTATCCTATTCCAAATTCTCACAGTATCCTACAAAGGCCAGCTTTAGCTTACCCTCAGCTGCGGAAATGTGGGTGAGGCTCCATTCCATTCCCTCGAATTCCACTAACACACCCACTGGGACAGATGATGTAACCAGCTCACACACCTGTTAGACTTTTTGTTGGGCTTTGCCTCCAGGGCGATGATTGTCTCAGGTGTTGTCTCTGGTGTTAGCATCGCGGCAGGCTCAAGCTCCTTATCTGCGGTGGGCTCTGGCAAAGGCTCAGTGCAGTGTGTGGGAGGCGGCTGGCTGGGCTCTGGATCCAGAGTGGGGCTGGCAATGTCCTCCTGAGCGGGACAGATGGTGAACGCCAACCCACTGTTCACCAGCACCTACTCCACAAACATTGAACTTAATTAGAAAAAAAAGAGACTACAAGAAACTAAAATAATAAATAGAAAGGTCCATTTTAAATATTGAATTGTGTCCAACTCTATATTTCACTGCTGAATATTGTAAGCACACTTCAAAAATGTCCTTATTGTCACTTACAGCTTTAACTTTGAGTTCATTTGAGTGCTAGAGATCTGTTTGACAAAATAGAGCTGTTCTACCCAGATACTGAATGTTAGGCTTTCCTTTGACTAGTTTTAGGATCAACGGGAGCTGAAAGGGAAACAATGCAATAAAAACTTCACTTAGGGTCACCAGCACTGCCACACTCTCAAAGTCAGCACTTTTTTATGGGATTTTCTGGCCAGCTAAAAGAAGGGGATTGCCTTTTGTGCCTATTGAGTATTCTCAGTGTTGATCCTGGTGAATCATTCTTGCTAGGGGAAGATTGTGACTGGCACTGCAGATATACAGTCTCTTTCTGCAGGCAACAGCAGGTTTTTGCATAGGAGGACGTAAACTGCAGCATTCATCACTCTATGAAGCAGTTTGATTAAAATAGTGTGACAAGTTTTCTTTCTCTCCCACACACACACTAAACGTATCAACCTCAACATTACTCTGAGTTTAGGCAGATAGAAGTATAAGTGTGAAAAATGAAGAAGAAAAAAAAATCTATATGAAATTATGATGCTCTTTTAAACACAGAAAACTAGCAACAAATGAATAAACCAATCAGTGAATAAATACATAAATTACCTTCAAAAATGATAAATGTGCTTTTGATTAAACTACACAAAAACCTAAATTACCTCCACACATTCCATTATGTATCTCAATATAAATTAGCTTTATTTAAATTTAGTGTCTATGTACATACCATTCAGTGCCTGCGAAACATTTGTTTTGCTCTCTGCTGTTGCAGTTATGTTTTAAATTTATACCTACATTTGGAAACCTGAAACTGGCATTTCTTGAATATTTGTGACTACCAAAAACAGTTGTAGGTCAAGATGAAATCAGTATTCGATTGTCCTTGTTTTCTTGCTGGATAATGAAATTGACACAAATACTCTATAATTATTATTTTTTTTGTGCTGACTGCTCATTTTCCGAGGTTTTTTATTTTTTTTGCAAATTGCACCTGAAGGAAAAGTGAGGAATGTACAAGAAAATATGGTTCAAGAGGATCTTTAATACAATAAATAAGCTATCTGTTTTAATATAGTTTAATGGCAGTTGCTCGGCTGACGCTTGCGCTCCGGAGGCGTCTGCCGTTGCTAAGCAACCATGACCTGCGCTCTCCATGAAGACGCGGAAGTTTCAGCAAAGGATTTTGCATAGGAGGACGTAAACTGCAGCATTCATCACTCTATGAAGCAGTTTGATTAAAATAGTGTGACAAGTTTTCTTTCTCTCCCACACACACACTAAACGTATCAACCTCAACATTACTCTGAGTTTAGGCAGATAGAAGTATAAGTGTGAAAAATGAAGAAGAAAAAAAAATCTATATGAAATTATGATGCTCTTTTAAACACAGAAAACTAGCAACAAATGAATAAACCAATCAGTGAATAAATACATAAATTACCTTCAAAAATGATAAATGTGCTTTTGATTAAACTACACAAAAACCTAAATTACCTCCACACATTCCATTATGTATCTCAATATAAATTAGCTTTATTTAAATTTAGTGTCTATGTACATACCATTCAGTGCCTGCGAAACATTTGTTTTGCTCTCTGCTGTTGCAGTTATGTTTTAAATTTATACCTACATTTGGAAACCTGAAACTGGCATTTCTTGAATATTTGTGACTACCAAAAACAGTTGTAGGTCAAGATGAAATCAGTATTCGATTGTCCTTGTTTTCTTGCTGGATAATGAAATTGACACAAATACTCTATAATTATTATTTTTTTTGTGCTGACTGCTCATTTTCCGAGGTTTTTTATTTTTTTTGCAAATTGCACCTGAAGGAAAAGTGAGGAATGTACAAGAAAATATGGTTCAAGAGGATCTTTAATACAATAAATAAGCTATCTGTTTTAATATAGTTTAATGGCAGTTGCTCGGCTGACGCTTGCGCTCCGGAGGCGTCTGCCGTTGCTAAGCAACCATGACCTGCGCTCTCCATGAAGACGCGGAAGTTTCAGCAAAGGATAAATCAAAGACTATAGAATATCCTTAAAGGGACTTTGGATAAATTGATTTGCAGCACTAGAAATCGCTTGTAGTAGCTCTGCTACTAAATTTATTTAAAAATGGCTTTCCCTGCACAGCTATGATCTGCTGTTCCTTCATCTTGGCTGAGCTTTCAATGTTGTTAAGGGAAAGGATAAAGCTGATTGGTTGGTTCTTGTCACATGACCCGCGGTGCGCTTTCGGCATTCTGAAAAGTTGAAACGTTTTTATCTCGATGCGGCACGGACGCGCCTGGAAAAGATGAGCGCAACGCTTCCATTATGAGCGCGCCTGCCACGTGTCTAAATTTGAAATACTTGAGCGCGCAAAAAAAGCGATATGTGAACGGCCCCTTAAGTAGGCTACCTGCTTGCTGCCATCTTTACTCATGGACAGTCAATTCTGGACAAACCTATGTTGGAGTCATACATTTGACCAATCACTACAGAGCTGTATATCATCATTTCATGGTTTTGGAGCCAATCAATCAATCAATCAAAAATTAATAGTAATATACTAAAACATCTGGTATAATATAATGAAGCTTTCTTCGTTAATAACAAGTTCCTTGCAAAAATGTCAAAGTCAGAACAAAGTCTGTTAAGAAAACATGTCTAGATTTAAATGGCCATCACTGAAGAACTGAGATCTACTTTCACACATCACCTTTCTCTTCCTTTTTCTGCTATTTGACACATTTAGTGGTATCTGTGACACTAATATACCTTAATCCATCAGAGCTGGACACGGTTCATAATTGTAGAATTGGCTCCCTTTCGGTTTGAATTGAAATGGAATGACAGGAAGAGGAATTTGAATAAATGATTCCATCATTAATTTACCCTTCGCTTGAATTCCTCTCCTTGGTTACGGCTGAATTAGACGAGTCTAACATCCCATCCCACTACAATTAACTGTGAACAGCATAATTTTGAATAACATCATACAGATTGATTGGATATTATTCTTCAGTATGCCAGAATAAAATTGGGGGAAGTCGTGGCCTAATAATTAGAGAGTCGGACTCATAACCCAAAGGTTGCGGGTTCGAGTCTCGTACAAGCAGGGATTGTAGGTGCGTGAAGCGAATGTACAGCACTCTCTCCACCTTCAATACCACGACTGAGGTGCCCTTGAGCAAGACACCGAACCCCCAACTGCTCCCCGGGCACCGCAGCATAAATGGCTGCCCACTGCTCCGGGTGTGTGTGTGTGCACTTTGGGGATGGGTTAAATGCAGAGCACTATTTATTTTATTTATTTATTTTTTTTTTAAATGACATTTAAATGACATAAATGACATTTCTATCTGTCGTTTTTTTTAAAGAAAATTGTAAATGCATGGTTAAAAATAGGATCAGAAACAGTTCTCAAAGAAAAAGAGAAAAGCTTTATTCGAAATCAATTTCAACTGATAAGTGCAGAGTAAGTGGACGGAACAGTTTATTTAATAATATTTATTTAAAGATTTGGAAAAAACTATTTCACTTTTGTCCTCTCTGGGTTCCTTGTGTTGCTATTATAAGTGACCCTGCAATGTTTTACCTTGTTTTCGAACAATGTCTGTACAGTTGCATTTAAAACTATCCAAACACACATATGCTCATCAGACTTACATTAGAAAAGGGCAAAAGCACATGAAACAGAAAGACAATTTGGAAACAGGATTGGTTAGTAACGATTTAAGGCTATGGTTTTTCATTGTGTACACTATAAAATAAAAGTGAATATAATAAATAATATGGTATAAATTAAGCTAAATAAAATTGGGTATATGTGGCATTTTAGGCCAAATGTTGTATGGACTATAATTAATTCAT
The DNA here is from genome assembly GCF_001515645.1 of Sinocyclocheilus grahami. Classification (NCBI taxonomy): domain Eukaryota; kingdom Metazoa; phylum Chordata; class Actinopteri; order Cypriniformes; family Cyprinidae; genus Sinocyclocheilus; species Sinocyclocheilus grahami. The sequence goes on along the minus strand of NW_015506303.1, from coordinate 248,305 downwards.
ACTAAAATATGTACAGAATTATTAAAAACAACAACAACAGACTTTATATAAACTTATTGGAATTGCTCCTATTTTCAGCAGCTGGATTGTAATTTAAAGACATTTTCAACTAGCACACAATCTGCCATGTACAGTACTGATCTTTTAGATCATTTATAAAGATTGCTTTGTACCATGGAGGTCATTTAAGGTTAGACGTTGGTGTTTAATGAAATCTGAATAAAATTATATGTATCTAAGGAAAGCTTCAATTACTTTTGCTCTCAATAGTGCATTACATTTTGCACATTTAACTTAAAGTTTGTTACATAATATAATTATATGGATGATGCAGGGCTCAGCTTGAATTATGATGACTTAATCAATTTTAATTCAATATTTTTCAATGAATGAATAAAGAAAGAAAATGATCATGTGCTGCATGGGGGAAAATACCATATTGCCATCTTGTGGTAAAAGTATCTGTTAGCAAACTAGTTATGTGCCTTTAATATATGTTGTTGTTGCCCGCTGTTTTTCCAAGCCAGTCCTGTGTGCCTGACATTTACGATCGAATCCAGGAACGACCCATTTAATCACACTACTATTGTCACTCTTATTGAAATGAATCAGATGTGTAGTCAAAACATGCAAAGCCATGAGACATTATTGAAGAAGCATATGCAAATAAGTCTGTTTTGTTTTGGCTGATACATGAGAAAAAGGTCACGCTCCAAACAGAAGCGCCACTGAGACTCATTATATGTGGATTGTCAGTCAGTGAATCCACATTAAATCACAGGAAAGAAAAGCAGAAATTAACCATCCATTCATTTGTCACATGTGTAATAATCACTGTAGCATTACAAGCCGGTCCTTTAAGAACCAAATAATCCCTGTGCATAGGGAAAATAACTTGCAAACTGCTTTTTCTATACAGCAGTGGGAGTAAAAGAAGATCAAATAGGATGTTTTATGCTTCTTAGATTTTTCTCCTGAGTTTCAGAATAAATCTCAACAGTGTCTCAAACTGTGTTCAGGTTTTCCATGATGCCAAAGGCTGTAATAAGACATTTCACTTTACACTTTTCAAATCGCTTGAGGACTAAACTGAGCTATGGTATCCACTTCTATTTTAGAGCTTTATTTTCACAAATTAAATTTTCTCAGCAATTTCTACCTGATAAAAGATTTTGACCAAAGTGTGACATAACTATAAATATTAATAATAGAAATTTCCACAAAAAAAATGTATTTCCACTTACAAAATTTCAAGATATATTCAGGTTTTCATTGACTGTGAGAACCCTGGTGCGAAATGAAATGGGATGAATATTGTTTTTGTATTTTAATACATTTACAAGACATTTTACACATTTTTTATGAATTTATTTATTTAAAATAAGCTTTTAGCTTATGGTATTTTGTCATATTGGGCCCCGTTAAAAGTGTGCTGAGACCCCTAGAGGGTTCCGGCCCCCTGCTGAGAACGTCTAAACTATTACAATGTTTGAAGCTGTGAGAAATAGCTTTTTGGTTGACACCACCAGTTTGTCTTGATTTGCTCATAACTCTCTATTGGGCAGTTCTATTATTGTGAGCTCAGACAAGGAAGTCTAATATATGTGGAGGAAGCTATCAATCTTAATGGCATTTGCTCAGCTGGCACTACTTTTGAATGGCCATCAATAGAAAACGATACTTTTGCCCTCAGGATGGTGTAGTTACAGCATGTAGCAGCAGGGGCAAACCAACTAGACTAATAATTAAAAATGTGTGAAGCTTTCAAAATCTTCTGTCCAGTGAGTGGCGCTAAGTTTAATGCTGTATCGAGTTTAAAAGTAACATACCATCTACACTAAACCCTTCCCTAAACCTAACCGATAGTGTTAACAAAAGCAAACACAAGATAAAAACAGCTTCCTTCTACATGTCTTTGAATTCTGAACAAGTGCAATGCTGTACCAGGTGCGCTACTGAGCAAGTTTACTACGTCAGAAAAGCCACACATATGGAGCTGTTTACATGATGCAAACATGAAAATGTACTCGTTTAAAAATCATGTGCATGGTAAAAGCTTCTTGAGCTCTTAACATAGTACTGTGCAAGGGACCACAAGCAAATACATCTTTAATAATGGATAATTTCCCCCCATAATCATAATAATAATAATTATGGAAAAATGAATAAAGGTTTTTGTAGCTTTACTCCCTGTAGCGTTCTTTTCAGCTGGAAACTGCAGTGAATTGTTTGTAAACTGTAGGTATGTTCTCAGAGTTGTACAAATATGGGTAGAGGGATGTACTTCCCTAGGCTGATTTAAGTAATGAGAATAAATAAGTGTGTTTTTATCCAATATATAATTGTAAATAGAACCAGCGGCAACAAGATTGACAACTTGAAATAACTGGCAGGCTATGATAGACTGGCACAGCAGTCTTTCCTCATTCCAGCTGCAGCAGGACATGCAGTCACCAGCAGAGGGCATGCAACTTCAAATAATTCATATACCTCTAAATATATATTGTGTGTCCTAACAAAGAAAGAAAGAAAGAAAGGAATGAATGAATGAATGAATGCATGAATGAATGAATGAATTACTTAATTAATTAATGAAGGAAGGAAGGAATGAATGAATGAATACATTTCAAAATATTTAACCTGAATTGTCAATAATACTACAATAAAAATGTGGTGCATACTGTAAACTCTGAATTGCAGATAAACTTCCGCAAAACATTAGGCATAGTAGAAATAATTGCATTTGGTTTGTATAACGTCTTCTCTTCTCTTTTTTTGGAGACACAACATAAAAGTAATACAATCAGAATTTAAATTGAAAACAAACAAGTAAACAAACAAATAAAATAAACACATACATACATACATAAATGAGAAATGACCATATGACATAATCATTGTTATAGTGGCCCCAAAATTCATCTGGAAACTTATGTCACACTTAAGAATATCTGAATCTGATTGTTTTAGGTAAAATATCAAATCAAATATCATAAATATAATCTACACTTTTTTTTTTGTTTCTTCTAGAAATTACTTTTCTGAGTTGCCTGAAAACACCCATATTTACGGTGTTCCTTTGCTAAATTGCAGTGTTTCGTCTCAACCACCAGAGTGTCAAAAGCTATGTAGTGTAGACCACCAAAACATAGTTACTTTTAAATTGCCATATGTGGAAAAAGTTGCTTTGCACTGCATAGAGTTGTGAGGAGCCTCTCTGAACATGTGGCTGAAGAGAGCAGACCCCTGAAAACATGTGGCTCCTTAGGGCCCCTGGACACACTGCTAGGACTAAAGAAAAAGATGTTGAGATACATGAAGAAAGACAAAGACACAAGTTGATCTCAGAAGAAAAAAGACAACACTCGAACAATTTGTGCCTGCAGGTTACCACTGAGTGGAACCAGAAGCCAGTTTAATTTTCTTCCATTTGGGGGCAGTTGGGGGTTCGGTGCCTTGCTCAAGGGTCTCACCTCAGTTGTGGTATTGAGGGAGGAGGAGGGCGCTGGTTACTCACTCCCCCCACCTACAATCCCTATCGGTATGAGACTTGTAATGCACTGCTAGGTGGTTGTCCTGCATCTTCAATAAACAAGCTACAGGTAGTCCAAAATGCAACGGCTAGAGTCCTTACCAGGTCAAGAAAATATGATCATATTATGCCAATTTTACAGTCTCTGCACTGGCTACCTATTAAGTTCTGTATCAGTTACAAAATATTATTACTTGCCTATAAGGCCCTTAATGGGTTAGCTCCTGCGTACCTAACTAGTCTTCTACCACGCTACAATCCATCACGCTCCCTAACTGACATCCCGTGTTGACATCCCGTGGTAACTAGGATTTACACAAGCTTCAGTCTGGATCCAGAACACCTGAGAAGAGATGATGCAACCCCTCAGAGGACCTCAGATGATGCCAACCCTGAAACAACTTACAGAACTACCACATTTTGCTATAAGTTTGATTGTATCATATAATAATTGCTGTTAATAGTGTTCATCGTCTGTTTTATTACGTCTTAAATCGATTTTTCCGTACTGCTGGTTCGTCTGGTCAGAGGAGAACTGGCCCCCCCGACTGAGCCTGGTTTCTCCCAAGGTTTTTTCTCCATTCTGTCACCGATGGAGTTTTGGTTCCTTGCCGCTGTCGCCTCTGGCTTGCTTAGTTGGGGACACTTCATTTCCAGTGATATCGTTGACATGATTGCAAAGATATTATTTAAACTGAACTGAGCTGGATGTTGACATCACTGAATTCAATGATGAACTGTCTTTAACTGAAAAATTAGTGTTTACTATTGTCATTTTGCATTATTGACACACTATTTTCCTAATTAATGCTGTTCAGTTGCTTTGACACAATCTGTATTGTTAAAAGCGCTATATAAATAAAGGTGACTTGACTTGACTTGACTTGAACCCACAACCTTCGGGTTACAAGTTCCAACAAGTCGGGTTACAATCTGACACTACACAAATATTCTTTTAAATGATAAAAAAAAATTTTTTACAGTAATTTTTTTGCACTAATAATAGAACCTTCATGTCATTTTTCAAAACTCTAGACACAAAACTCAAATTTTGTAACAGGCTGTCCAAAGTTCAAAACTTTGCATATTGCGTTTTATCTTTAAAGAAGACTTGCATTTGCAGAAGCATTTGTTCAAAAAACTAATTTATTATGAAATATCATAGGAATATTACTTTAGATCACCCACGCACATAGTTTCACTGTGTAGTGGTTAGTACAGTCATTAAATATAGCTGTTCAAAACACATGATGCATCTTTCATTATGGTTTTACACATTCATTGGTTATATGGTTTATTCATGGGTTCTACTGCTAGAGTTACTCACTTTGAGGGTCTCCTATTGTTACAGTAGGGTGCTATTAAAAGCGCACAACGCGGGAGAAATCCAAATAAAAGTATTTAATGAGAAATCCACAGAAATAATCCAAGAGTAAAGGGTAGCACACATCGACATAACAAATAGCAGACAAAGAAAGTGGGGAGAACACAGGACTTCAGTACTAAATGACAAATGAGATAATAAACACAGGTGGAACCAAATGAACTAATCAGGGCAACTCAGGAAAACTAGGTCAAAAGGAAGACTAAGGCAGGAGAACAGGAACACAAACAAAAGTCCGTAACCATGACAGTTCGCCCCCTCCCGGAACGGTGTGTCCTCGCGCCAACAAAAGCAGTCCAACAGAGGAGGGAGGGTGGGGTTTCAGGAGACAGGCGTGGGGCAGGCAATGGGAAAGGGGCATAGTTCATAAGGCCAAGGCGGAGTGGATGGAGGGAGGGAGGAGCCAGGGAGGAACCCGGAGCAGGAGGAGCCAGATGGAGCTCCAGAGGCCAGCCAGGATAGCGGCCCATGGTGGAGTCGATGGCGGGAGGAGCCATGGTGGAGATAGGGCCGACAATACCAGGGGGCTGACTGACGGAGACTGAGCTGGTAGAAGCGGAGCCCAGGATGGAGCTGAGCAGATGGAGAGCCAGGGCGACACAGAGGATCCGGAAGACCGCGGCGGAGATGGAGCGACTGAGGATGGAGGCGGAGCCAGAGGGGAGGAGGAGCCTGACAGAGCTAGAGGGACGGAGTGACGAGGCGAAGCCAGAGGAGTGGAGTCCCGAGGCGGCGGATGGTCGACAACTGACCAAGGTGGAGCCGGAGGGACGAGGGAGCCCGGTGGAGCTGGTGGGATGACGGGCCATGGTGGAGACGAGGGAGCTAGGAGCCAAGCCGGAGCCGATGGGTCGATGGACCGAGGTGGAGTCCAGGACTCGGAGGCTGGAGGTGGAGACTGGGGATCCTCACGCCAAGGCGAAGCTGGAGACTGGAAGTCCCGAGGCAGATCAGAGCGCCCAGATGGCGCTGACTGAGGGTGAGCTGAGGAACTGACAGTTACCAGCGGAGATGGGGCTGAGGAACTGACTGATACAAGAGGAGGTGAGAGAGGGAGGCTGGGAGGGAACACAGGAGAACAGGAGCTGGGCAGAACCAGCAGAGACACTGGAGAACTGGGTATTACCTCCCCAAAACAGTCTATTAAGTCCATTTCGAAAATGTCCATTAGATTCTCTTAAAATTTTCCAGAAAGCAGATGCAGCTCAACCTCAGTCACGGGAGCGTGGGCGGGGCTTCCCTCCAAGTCCTCGATCCAAAATTCCCTCGGAAATGGACGATGTTGCCGGCTCACACATTTGGTCAGACGATGCTTGAGGCTCATGCTCCGGGGCGATGACCAGCTCACTCGCGGCTTTGCACACTGGCTCTCGTGTCGCGGCGGGCTCAGGCTCTCCGTCCACGGCGAGCTCAGGCAATAGCTCCTTGCAGCGGGATGACGACTGACTGGTCTCTGGTTCGTGAGTGGGGCTGGAGATGTCTTCCTCAGCGGGGCAGACAGAGAAATACAGTCCATTTCTCTCCAGCACCCACTCCACGAAAGCGGCGAGATCCTCCTTGGGACCGTTCACTGGCAGGCATGCCTTACACCGCTCGTTAAGGCTGGTGTGATAGAATACCCTGAGCGAGCAGTCAGGGAAGTGTGTAAGGCACGCCAGATCTACAAAGTCTCTGGTATGGTCCTCCAGCGAACAGGCCTGTTGCTCCAGGCACAGGAGTTGGACGGCTGGGATATCCATTTGGGGAGAAGGGAGAAACAAAACAAAAAAGAAAGAAAAACGCTGCTAGAGTTACTCACTTTGAGGGTCTCCTATTGTTACAGTAGGGTGCTATTAAAAGCGCACGACGCAGGAGAAATCCAAATAAAGTCTTTAATGAGAAATCCACAGAAATAATCCAAGAGTAAAGGGTAGCACACATCGACATAACAACAACAAATAGCAGACAAAGAAACCAGGGAGAACACAGGACTTAAGTACTAAATGACAAATTAGATAATTAATAAACACAGGTGGAACCAAATTAACTAATCAGGGCAACTCAGGAAAACTAGGTCAAAGGAAGATTAAAGCAGGAGAACAGGAACACAAACAAAAGTCCATAACCATGACACTACACAGAATTTGAAAATTATTGATGAAATAATCAACTCACAACAGGTGTTTCAAAGAACTTAAAAAACCTACAGTAAAATGTCAACTGGAGTGTTCCTCACTGGACTTCTATGTTTTTATCAACCCTGTCTTGTGGATTTGGCCACAGGTTCTAATGCACATCATAATGGCTGTTTTCATTAGCTAAACATCTTGGGAAAAAAAATCTTCTGGCATGGCAAATACAGGCCTGACATTGGTCTCCTCCTGTGATGTCATTGCATGCATCATCTATTGCCTTGAGAAGAGTGACTTGTTTGTGAGGGGGCCTATTGTGAACCTCCATGTGGAGAAAAAATAATCAGTCCTCAGGGTTACAGTAAGGAAAGGGGAGCATGGGCGTAAGTACAAGGTGATAAACTGTGGATGGGCCTGAGACCATGTTTGTTCTCAGTGCCATCGCTAGGAATTCTGGGCCCATTGCACTGATTTTGCTATGGGGTCCCCTCAAAATCACATTCAGTGGGGGGTGGTCAAGCCCTCCAGAGAATACCGTTCTGGGCCACTCTCAACCTCTCCTCCATGTCTTGGCCAGGGTTAAAGCCTGCCTCATCCAAAAATATGAATGGTTTTAATCAGCTTCTATCACCCTCTAAAATACATTCACTGTTGGAAAAACAAATACTGATAACGATGATAGATAATTTGTTGGGATTTTTTTTCCCTCTCCCATCAACAGGCATCTTGAAACTGATCATACCTGAACATACTCAATTCTCAGCTGCTTCACTTTCATAATCTAAACATGTAATATTGTTCATCATTTTCCATTAAAAAAAACAGTTTCGTAGCATTTTGAGCAGTTGTATCAATTAATATTTTGATCATTGTAATGAAATAAATATACACTCAATTCAGATGTAATGCATAAGTTGCATTTTGAAATAGTAATACTTTGATGTTAAGTTGTGTCATTTTGTAATACTAGGAACATTTTGAGGGCAAAAAGTATGAATTATTACGAAAATTATGAGGGCTGTTGTCACATCATAACCACAAGGGGGAGACAGAGCCATATAAATGCATAATGTTCGCACAAGGACATACAAATTATTATGTATATCCAAACAGTATGTTGACATTCTCATGAAAATCCCTCAGACTGAGTTTTTGGCATTTTTTGAACAAGTGAATCTTAAAATGAATTGTATTTTATTTAAAACAAGTAAAAGACACATAAAAGACACAAGTAAAAGTTACGTTTCATGGAGTCATATAAAGCCTGATATTTTTGCTCTGTGTGGGTACGATGTGTACAGTTTTTGGGGTGGATGGGGGGTCGAGTCTAGATCACTCTCCACCTGTGGCGACAGCTGGATGAGGAAGAGCTAAATTTAGTCAGATCTGTAGCCTGGGGTCTGGGAGTCCTGCAGCTCCCCTCGTCTGTCAAACTGTCTCTCTTTATTAGACAGAGGGGAACTCGGGGACCATGGGAAAGTCAAATAATCATTTAAATGAGAAAATGGTTCTGTTTCAGCACAGACCCACATTTTTTGGCCTCTGAATGAATCTTGTTCACAATGAAAGAACCCCGTCTCCATTCACAGCCTGACAACTCCTGATTCGTCAATTCTTTTCATGTCACTCAGCCAATAGTGTCACAAATTCACTCTTTTCGGGGGACGAGATGGATCCCCCTCTGCGACACATTCTGGACGCACTGACAACATTGACATGTTTCCTCTAGCCTCAAATATTTGGAGTTTTATATTCATCGTTTATTTTTTTGGTAAACTTGAAAAGGTTTGTTTTGCATATTTGCACAGCTTTGGGTGCAAAGCGCAATATGCGTCAAAGCATGAGCATCTCATTTTCATAAAATCTGTGACTAAGTGAAGGAGTGGGCCACATAAACATCTTTGGGCGACAGCCTGACAGAAGTGTTTAGCTCAGCAGGCTTTGTACAGACGTCTGCTGAGTGAAACGTCTGGTGACAGTGTTCTTGAGAGGACACTGGAGCAGAATGGCAAACTGAGGGAGTTTGTACTAGACGGTGTGAAAAGTTCATTATTAGTGAGAATTTTGAACTGTCATGATCTACCTGCATCAGTCAAGGTCTTGATTTGCCATGCAATAAAGTGCATAAGTACAGCTGCATATCGTTATTGATTTTTTATTAAAGGTGGGGTAAGCGATTTTTCAAAAACGCTTTAGAAAACTGATTCGGGCCGAATAGCAAAACAAACTTGTAGCCAATCAGCAGTAAGGGGCGTGTCTACTCATGATGTGGAGGAGAGAGAGTTCAGTGCACAGGACGGACATTAGCCGAGCCAAGCAACAGAAAGATAGAGATGGCGGAAAAAAACAAAAGAGAAAAACATCTGCGGAACAAAAGAAGGTTTAAGGCAAGAAGTAGGATCTGTGTAAATATCGGATCAGCTTTCCAGCGCTGGAGAGAACTCAAGGAGCGGAAGGCCTGCGATCAGACACCAAGGTTACTTTGTTTCTTCTCGATAGGTGAGTAACACCGTGTCTGCGCCGCAACAGCTAAAGTCTGTCTAGCACACTGGACGCGACAAAGTGACCGTTGAAAATCATTTGAAATTTGTGTCAACACGTCATAAATAGAACGCAGCAGCAGTTTTCTGTCGGGGATTTGTCGTGTCGTGCCGCACCGCATCCGGTGTAGACCATAGATATGTATATATATCTATGGTGTAGACAGCATCACTGATTATGAGTTCTATAGTATTTTGTCGCACCACTCACGTCCGGTGTAGACACGGTGTAACATTGGTTTTGTTTTGTTTCACAGAACTAATCGTTGCCTGGATTGGGTACGTATGTGTGGGGCGGAGCTATCAAAATAGCGGTGAGACCCTTTTGGGGTAGGGGCGTGTTTGTTTTGGTGATTTCAAATGTCAACATTGGCTACTCAAAATCGCTTACCCCACCTTTAAATCAGTTAATTAGTTCTATTGGCAGCATTTGTCAGCATCTGGCTTAAATATGAAAAAATATCATATTCTCCTTATGTTGCAATGTGCAGATTTTTACTGTTCTGAAGTTGCAAAAGTTTTTTTTTATTTTTTTATTTGCTTTGATTCGATTTTATCATTTCATCAAAAAGGTACTCTATTCATGTTCCCTGTCAAAAAAGACCACGAGCAGCTAATGTGTGACCCTTTTACGAAAAGTTTAGAAGGGTTACATGTGTTAAGAAACATAGTCATGAAAGTGTACTCTTTTTTTTTTTTAAGTACACTTAAGTGGCCTTTTATTTTATTAACATTATTTTATCTGCAAGTACAGTTTATTCATTCATTCATTTAAAATATACTGCAACTGCACATTTATAATTACGTGCACTTCTTTTCACAAGGAATTACTTGAGTAATGCATAAACAGAAGTTCAGCAACCTTAAAATGTAGACCTACCTCAAATATGATGTGTGTAACTCAAACAATAAACAAATTATTACTGAGTCATTCATTGTAACGGGGCTGACGAGACGTGAGACGTGTGGATCCATCTGCAAGCTTTTAATAGAGAGACATGGTAAACAGGCAGGGTCAAACAATGGCAAACAGGTATATGGCGGGCAAAACACAAGAATAGTCCTAGGGCTAGCGTAGGTCACCGATCGGCAGACAGAATCACAGGGGCGAGACGAGAGGGAAAAAAACAGGAAAACAGGCAAGGCAAGGCAAGGCAAACATGGAGACTCGGAAAGGGGTACAGGCTAAACAATACTCAGCAGAGAAAGGTGGTTAGAGTGGGTGTTATATAGTGAATGAGGTAATTAGAAACAGCTGTGTGCAATGAGTGCAATCAGGGCAGTGTGCAAATTGTGCAAAGAATGATGGAAAATGTAGTCCGGGGTGCTATGCAACAGTTTGTGTAGTGCGAGAGTCAATGTAATGGAAAGTGTGACATCTGGTGGTGAATAAATGGAAGTCCATGAACCGAAGTCGTGACATTCATGTAATAAATAGTTTATTTATATATGGATACAAGCTTCACATTTCTGTTTTTAAACCCTCTGGAATTCTGGTTTGATGCAAATTAATTTTTATTTTTAGATTTATTTATTTTCATTTTCTGTGGCAATTGAACAGTAGGCCTATGCTGTCAAATTGAGCATTATGGAGCATTATTTTATAAAGAAAGCAATCTGTTTTTATATTGCAGGGTTTTCCCCCCCCCCTTTTTAGATAACTTTTTTTTCAAAACTCTCCCCACAGTGAGCACAACAGCAGCCAACGTGAGCTAATCTGTGGATCATCTTTGGCACAAAAGGCATTCAATGACTGCATCTTTCAATTTACACAAATTATTTTCTCTCTTAGTCACAAACACCTCTATGTACCTATACAGGCCAGTTTGCACATATTTACATACTCTTTTCAAAACGGTTAAACCTAACTTCAGATCCTAGCACAATACAAAAAAAAAAATGAAGAAAACAGCCATTTACAACATTTTTACAGTAATACCATATTGAAATATCTTCTGAATCAAAAAAATCAAATACTTGAAAAGCAAATAGATGTAAATGATTGATGCAACACCTACACAGTTTCTGTTGTCACATTGTTACAGCGTCGTCTAGGATTTTGTCTGCTGATGGTCATATATCAGAAAAGCGCCAAGATTGGCAGTTAAACTTTAATAAGAGAGGAATAGTCCACCGGAGACATTCACAATTAAGTGAGTGAAAATCCTGAAGGACGAACTTAATTAATGGAAGTAATTAAGTGCCTTTTATCTTAAAGAAGAACAAAGAATGTTTCCTCAGCCGACAACGGAAATAGTCCACTCAAATAATGGAGGGAGGTCTTCGGGGGAATTTAAAGTGACAATATATCCTAATTTGGCAAACAAGTCAGTGGCACTGGATGACTCTATTGTCTGGCCGCTGTTCTATCCCAGGATACCCTGCTCTTCATGCAAACCCGGTTCTGCAGCCCACAACCTTTCTATCGCCTAAGGCATGCCAAACTGTGCCGTTTAAATGACTCGTCAAAATCATTGTTCAGTGTCAGATTCTTTAGTTCGCTCAGTCACACTGCTTTACGAAGTCACGGTAAACTGATTTTGTTATTTTGTCTTCAAATTTATTTGTATAACTCCAGACAGTTCAGTACATAAACAATTGGAATAAATGGCATATATGCTTGTTTGCATTGAAGTTACTGTGAAACAGCTTGAAACAAGACAATGCAAGTATATCTAGTATGATGAGCAAACAGTTGCAACTGCGTCTCCTGTTATTGGGTGCTTGAATGTTGTTCAGCAGGCTGCTTTATTACCATATGACAGAATGAACGGATGGTTATAGCATTGTAAAGATGATAGATATGGAAGTATTGCTCCATGCACCATGCAGAGCAATCAGCCATGTGGAAAATCGGGCTAGAGCTTATGTTTTATTGGCATTCAGTTTAAGGCGGATGTATCAGGAAATGTGATACTTTCTATCTACATGTTGTCAATTAATTATGGCCTGGTTTAGAGTGTGAGTCAGTCTGGAGAAATGGCAAAGGAAACTTGACACGCTCGTGCGATCAGTAGGAGTATTTGAAAAGAGATAATTTTGAAAGATTCTTACTTTTGCAGCCATTAATAACATCAACACTGGCACTGAGTCTTTGACACATGCCAGGATGAAAGCTGGTAAACTCAATGAAGGCCATTCAACTTGAAATCCAAGTCACTAAAGCATGTTATGGTGGTATTTTATTCATTTAAACAAAGCTTTTCATTTCATAGATCAATATGAATGCAATATGCTTCCTAAATGAATCATCCTGTCGCAAATGAAAATTATGTCTAATTAAAAATCAATTTATTTATTTTTTTAAAGAATTTTCAGTTTTCAAAAATGCAACATGTATGAAAGAATTGTTCACAAAATAGTATTATTTTACATCCCATCGTTGTTGCGACAGGATCATTGAGTTAGTGAGCTCAATCCAGTAACTGGATCCAAATCCATCCGTTTTCGATTATCCAGATGATGAAATTCACAAATCAAACTGAAAAAGTCATGCATTGGACTGATTCATTCACAAGTTCCACTTACTGACTCAATGACCCTTTTGTAGTCATTTGCAGGTTAACAGTTCACTGGAGAGAAATATTTCAGTGAAAAATGGTATATTAAATTGATGCATTAATTTGGCCAAAAGTGACAGTAAAAAATATTTACAATGTTAAAAACTAGTTCTATTTTAAATAAATTATGTTTTTTAAACCTTATGAAATTTTTTTTATCATGGTTTCCACAAAAAAAAATATTGAACAACACAATGGTTTTCAACATGTATTAATAAATAGCAGCAAATCAGCATATTAGAATGATTTCTGAAGGATCATGCAACACTGCAAATTCTGCTTTGATCACAGGAATAAATTACATTTTAAAATTAATTCACACAAAAGGCAGTTGTTATGAATTCTGTCCATAGACTTCCATCTGACTGCCACAAGAGGTCGCCTCTTCATCATATTGACTCTCACACCACGCAGGCTGTTACATGTCACTCCGGACTACATTTCCCATCAGCCATTGCACTGATTGCACATAGCTGTAACCAATCACACACTCACCTGAAAGCTATTACACACATTATATAACACCCACTCAAATCCTGCTCAAGTCGCCGAGTATTGTTCTGCATTGATCACTCTCCCAGTGTTAGCTGCTTTACCGAGCCATTCCGTGTTTCTGTTTAGTCTCTAGTATTGTTCTGCGTTTATCACTCACCTAGTGATAGCTGCTTTACGGAGCCTAGTTTCTAGTTATAGTTTAGTCTAGTCGTTTCGTGTTGCCTTGTTTCCTGTTTCCTTATTCCTGCCTGTGTATCTTGGATTAACCCTTGTCTCGCCGCTCGGACTCTGTTTGTACCTCATCTGAACTATTGCTCATGTTTCTGAATTACCCTTCTTGTCAAGCCCTCTGGAATCTGTTCACTGATCGATGACCTACGCCAGCCCTAGGAATACTCTTTGTCTTGTCTTTATACATATCTGTTTGCTGATGCTCTACCCTGCCTGTCTATGACCATGTCTATGAATAAAGCTTTGCGTATGGATCCGCACGACTCGCATCTCGTTCGCCCCGTTACAGCAGTTTTTTTTAAAAAAAAAGTAATATTTCACAGTATTTTTTAATTTTTTAATTTTTTTTTTATACCAATAAATGCCGCCTTGGTGAGCATAAGTTACTTCTTTCAAAAACAGTAACAAAATAAAAGATCATTAATGAAAGCCATCTTTTACTTAGTCAAAGCTATTATGTGAATTCAGAAGAGTTGAATTGAAGTGTTTATATAAGTATATTTAGTGCATTAAAATTCTTTGTCCCCGTACCTGATTTAAATCCAGAATAAACCCCTAATCAGCAACTCTAATTGCAATGCTTGCCCATATAAGCTTCACCTGTTTTCTAACAGTTCAAACCAACTTCTCAATCAAAATTATCTTATTTGTCTTATACCTCAATCCAGAATTGGTGCATTATGTCATTGTATTGGTTACTTCAGCAGTCTTAACCACTATACAGTAGTTTAAAAGCAAAGCAAAGCCTGTGATGGTGGAAGCAATGGTGTCAGGTGACACTTAAAAGAGAAAGCCATCTGCAACAAAAGATATATGACCCAGTGGCTAAGTAATGGACTTCTGTGTGAGCAGTCCCTATAGACCCCCTAATGCCTTGTTAAGAATCTGTTGAGCCTATTTCGTCTCACTTCATTGCCACTTACATGGAGATATTGTATTACTGACAGGAACAAATAAGCACATGGCGACAGAATAATACAGCCTCAGATTTTAGTAAGATGTTTGCGTTCCTCTCAGAAGGGAACTTTTCTATCTGTGTGTGATGTTTGCTGCTCCTGAGACAGAAAATGGGGGAGAAATATGATTTGAAGTAAATGGAAAAAACTATTTGCGTTAAATAGTTTTGCCGTATCTATTTACGGCACGCTTGCTGCTGTTTTGTGTTTGAGAGACCGACTGCAATTTTGTGTGAAATTGAATTTGTGAAATGACAGATCTCTGAGGACCACGAATAAGCATTATTATTTGCCATTTAGTGTAGGATGCATGCTTGTTATGCTGGTAATATTTCAACAAATCATTACATTTATTCCCACTAATCTTAAATTTAAACCATGAGAGATATTGTGTACGCCTTGTTTATTATGTGACTGTAGGAATGGCACCACAGAGGAGTTTATTTTGTCTTTATTAGAGAAAAGAAAAGTGATTTTTGATGCGACAACAGAAGACTGTTGTCGCATCAAACACATATGAAACTCAAGCTTAATGTTTGATTTAAACATCACAATCCATTTTATAAATAATAGCAAAGCAGTAAAATATATTTCCATTTAATGACTTGTTTGATCATGCACAATCATTGCTATGCATGGCTGTATAGTGAAATGCACCAGAAAGTCTTTCAACAGTC
This sequence comes from Sinocyclocheilus grahami, assembly GCF_001515645.1. Lineage (NCBI taxonomy): Eukaryota > Metazoa > Chordata > Actinopteri > Cypriniformes > Cyprinidae > Sinocyclocheilus > Sinocyclocheilus grahami. Next base: position 232,819 of record NW_015506303.1, on the reverse strand, counting down.
AAAGATGGATCTTTATTTTCTTTACAATGTAAGTTTATGCTAGAAATGTTTTGGAATGGGATATTTGTCTGATTTGTACTTATAAGTATCCTAGTCTGCCTAACCGCATCACTACATTGTACAGTCATTACATGTCAAAGCCATCTAATGTTCCATTTATCTAAATAAATAGGCCTAGCATACTGTATATGGCTCTTAAATCACTGCTTATAAAAATTCAGTGTTGTCATATTTCAAATACCTCAACTGAATTGAGGTCATTTGTTTTATAATTGTATTACTGACTGTGTACTTGTCTTTTTTTGTAAATTCAATTCAGTTTGAAAGCAAAGTTGAAATCAAGCTTTCTTGTGCTGTAAGCTTTTGCAACAAAGTTTCCCTATTTTAAAGACACTAATACACAGAATGAGCAAAGGTTTAAGATTGAGATTTGTGTAATGGTAATTTATCAATGTTTATATGTATGTAAATAAAACTGTTCATCATATAAAGCGAACATGTCTTTTTAGAAGACTTGGATTAAACCTCTCAAAGCTTGAAATAATGATAGCCTTGAAAAAAATGGATGGACAAAACAATTTGAGATATTAAAATATCTATATGGCAGTATATAGTATATGGTAGTATTGCCAATGGTATTGAAAATGATTGTTGAAAAAGTCATCATGAAATCACAAATGACCCTACTTACTTTTTTAGTGCACATTACTAGTGTTCTGGTGAACAATTGAACCGTGCAAGTCAATACACTGAGAAAAAAAAGGTCTGCCATTGTAATCTTTAATCAAAAACTGAAATGGCTCTGGAATGGAGTTCTGTCTGTGATGACGTCAGTTAGACGGCTTGGGGAGAATCCTCTTGTTAAGTCATGGCGTAAGGACTGCTGTTTCCGGGTCCATGCCTCTCGCAACCTCTCGTTAACAAGTTTGTTTCCCTTCCATTGATGACTAATTGCTTTACATCACTCTAAACTGGAGGTGACAAGCTGCCGGTGGCTCATGGAAACAGAAAGTGGTACTTGACTGATAGGAAGAAGAACCCATCATCTTCCTCTGTCCTACAAAGTGTCCTGCTCAAGGACAAGCATACATTTGACCCATGGAGGCACACAAATAATTAATCACAGATTAACTGTACTTACATGGTTTAAGGAAAGTAAATATGAGGCTGGAATAGTATGTTTTTTATTATTTGTTTCATTTAGTTATGTTGCTATAACTCAAAGTGCTTCCAATGTACTTCAAAGGACACAAACTCAAACATATAACTTGACAACACACAAGTCTAAAATCTACACATAAATCTAAACACACATCTAAGATATATGGAAAACAATGCCAGTTAAGTGTGTTTTATATGGAGTTTCGAACACTGTCTTTTCCCAAATCTCTTTGTGCATCACCAGCATCTTCAGGCTGAAGGGAAAAAGAGATCAAAATAAAGGTAAGTGAACCATATTACTATTTCTAACTCAAATATCAATAATATGACCAAAATACGGCACACGTTGACACACCATCAATCTACAGTATTCAATTGTCAATCACAAAGTAACACTTTCAATAACTCTGTGTATTAAGAGATCACAGTGCGTTGGGCTCGGCCTCAGAATCTCAGGCGTTAAGTGCTGTAATTGCCTGCAGACAGGCTGGCACAGCAGTGAGGCGAGGCAAATCTGTGTTAATGATGTGTGGGGATGCTAGATATCCCCTCATTTACACATCCAGCCAGGACTCACTGAGCTGAAATATTAGTGGATCTTGGCCATCCTGCTTTACCGACCACCGGAAGCTGGAATTACGGTATTTTTCAAATTTCAAATGATCTCCTCTATTAATGAGACACATGTAATTGTGTGTGAGGCTACCGCCGCGGTACGACAAGATGAATCTTGCCTTAAGCTTTCGGACAGCAGTCACCATTAATCCCAGCGGTCTGACCTCGTCACATCTGGCTGTCGTGAGGAATGGCCGCTCTGGAGCTCAAGATGGATTGGCTCATCCATTCAGACGGCTGGACAGTAGGACGATCTGTCAACGGCCTCATTCATAGTCTGCATAGTCAATTAAAAAAACACGCTTTAGACACACATGATTTCGATTGAGCCCAAACTGAACAATGAATTAAAAAGCTCATTACGTTTGACGCTTTCAAATCAGCTGCGACTGAAATTACGTAATTCCGAGATGACGATATGTTATGTTCAACTCGGTGCTGTTCACGTCCTCAGACTGAGGATTATCCGTTTCTACAGCGACATTTAACAAAATGAACCTGCGACCGCGTGAAAGAATGTTACTGGCAGCTGTAAAACACATAGCATTATATTTGTATGCTACTGCTAAATATTGCAGAACACAGAAAGCGTGTTAGGTAAAAAATAATGATTTACCGTTTGTTTGTTTGTTTGTTGTTCGTTATTATTAACGACGGCGATAAATGTGTTATTGCTAACCTAAACAAACAGCAACAAAATAATAACAGTATGAACACTTACATAATATGTTTTTATATTATAGAACAATATAGTATATGTATCTATCTTCCCCTTTTTTAGAGCAGTAATAGCTTTCTTTGAAAGCACTTTTCTCTGGTTCCGCGTGAGGCGGTCACATGGTACAAGCCGTAGCTCTCAGAAAACTCGCAGTTCACAAGTTGAAATTTCGAGTTCTACGAGGACGTAAACGCTTTTTACAAGTTGGTATCTCGTAATTACAGTAATTATGATATGCCGTGAACGCACCTTTTCGTTTAAAAGTAAAATATTTTAAATATTTAAATAAATAAAAAATATTGCGTTACTCCCTAAAAAGTTACTAGTTGCATTACTTAGTTACTTTTTTTGGAGACTGGAGTTACTTATTTGAAAAAAAGTAACTCTGATATTTTCTTGTAAATTAAAAAGTAAGGAGATACTCTACTAGTTACTTGAAAAAAGTAATCTGATTACGTAACTTGCCTTACGTGTAATGCATTACTTCCAACACTTGTCAATAATGATAAAATTCGATGTTTTATTTAATTATTGACAAGCAAACTGTCAAACGTTTTAACTTGAGTAGTACCTTAACGAGTTATTGATACCTGGTTTAATCCATAAAAATGGTTTTGTTGGTATACATTAATTTATATTGGCCGGTTCGGTGATATTTTGAATAAAAGAGTGATTTTAGATTTTTTTTCTTTAGAATGTTTCCAAGAACCAGTCAGATTTCAGGGTTTACGAGTTATTGATACCTGGTTTAATCCATAAAAATGGTTTTGTTGGTATACATTAATTTATATTGGCCGGTTCGGTGATATTTTGAACAAAAGAGTGATTTTAGATTTTTTTTCTTTAGAATGTTTCCAAGAACCAGTCAGATTTCAGGGTTAGGGTAGGGATCAGGAATTTAATCATCAACCTTTCTACTCCTTTTGATTTCAGGTTTAGTTAATGTGAAGTGTCGGTGGTTGAGGTTTAGACTGTGTTGTTTCACAATAAACAGATGTTCACCCAGAAACAAGTCTAATATGGATTTATGTAAAATTTAAGTAAATCCTTAAAAATAACTGAGAATTGGATGCAGCCCATAAAGACAGATTAATCAGCTGTAGAATGTGTGTATCTGTAATGATCTGACCTTTGAGGGCATCTCTTCAGTTGCACTGAGTTTCATTAGCATAGCTGATCATTCACACACCAGCAGATTGGCCAATACTTTTCCTCTTCTCTTGTTCCAAAGTCAAGGATCAAAGTTACTTGGCTGCTAGTCGGTATATGCTCGGAATACCAATCATTACTAGCGTTGCCTCTGTATGTGTGTGTTTTTTTCTTGCTTACTACTGCAAGGTTGAAGGAGGATTCACAGTGCTTCAATGAAACGCACAAGAGGAGGGGAGAGCAAGAGAAAAGTGGGGGAAAAATGAAAAAAGGACAATCCCAGATGGCACAACAGACGGTTTTGTGTGTTTCAGACAAAAACAGGAGCACTGATGTGGCTTGGAGAAATATGAATTGAAAACCACAGTTGTGCCAAGCTAAAAAAAAACACACAGAAAGAGATAAATGCACCTCATGGGATTACAGGATTGAAATATCCACACTGAGTAAAGTCAGGAATATTTGGTGCCCTTCATTAAAAACGAGCCAAAATTATTGTCTAAATTAGGCTGGCAAATAAGCAATGCGGACAGAAGAAATCTTTTGTCCTCAAAAATAAAGTCGTATGGTTACACATACTCAAAAACTAAAATTAAAATGAAAATTTATCAATCTATTTAAAAAAAAAATCTATATCTTTGATATTCTTGGATCCTGAAATATCTTGAATCCTGGATTCCTGCTAGCTCTTCACAGAAATTGATTTGTGTGTTGCATTTCTGCATTAATGCAGCATGTTTGGGGTCAGTGCCCAGTTGAAAGGTCCATCCAGGGGCATCTCAACCTCTTGGCAGAGGCAAGTCGTTTTTAGATAAAACTATCTTGGTGCTTATTGGAATTCATTATGCGATCGATCTGACCAGGGACCCCTGGATCACGAGCAGCCAAACAGCCCCAAAGCATCGACTGCCTCGGTTCAGCCGTAGTAATGAATGTCAGATGGATTTTGGATGCATATAAACTCATGTTTTCATAAAAACCAGCCAAACACAAACTTGTGAAAGGTGAAAAAAGGTCACAAAAAAATCAGCCCAAAAGCATACATGAGATATTTTGAACAGATGCTACTTTATTTGGTTACTTTATTTTATAAATGAATAAAGAAATTATACATAAAATTGTATTTTATATATATATATATGTATCATAGAACATATGTGCTTTCTTACCTTAGGCAAAAAGAAACTAGCACCCTAAACTAAACTAAACTAAAATAAAACAGGAAAATGGTGTAAAATTTACTTTAAATCAAATTTCTAATTGCTTGTAAATTTAGCAAATAAATGCAATGAAATTACGAGTTGAATTAAATGTGAAAATTTGAAGTAATGACTAAAATATTATTTTCTTGTAAAATGAATTCCATAAATTGTTTTGTTTTATTTAAAATTTTAAATAGATGTCCCTTTAATCTGAATTTAAACGGTAAATTTACTTAAAAGCCCTCTGGGGAATATTTAATACGGTCACTTCAGTTGTTAAGTTGACATTCAGAGGATGGGCTCACCATTTTAGTAAACACAATGCTAGATTGATTACACACTAATTGAACAAAGCTGAATTAAAAATGTATTAGCTTTGAAAGTGTGCACTTATAGCTGGAGAAACGGATCTCCGCTTGACCGAACGCTTGAGCCGCCTTTGAGCGTGTGTGAAAGGTCAAACGCCGCTGGATCGGCCAGAGATTCGCCGTCCAAGCTGTGATCAGGAATTTATGTAAATAGAGCTTTCAATGCATTTCAAATGGCATTCGCTGTGAAAGAGCATAAAATGAGTCTGGATCATTCAAAATAAACAAAATAAAAAAGAGCGTTAATGACTGACATGTACCATATGTGAATGAAAATCTCCTTTAATCCAATGAGCTTTGGGAATTCATCGCACTGGACAAAGAAAAAATGTTTGTCCACTAATGAGGCGTCCCCCACCCCCTCTCAATTTCTAGTTCCAGTGTCACCTTAAATAAATAAACAAATAAACAGACGAATGAATGAATGAATGAATGAATGAATGAATGAATGAATGAATGAATGAATGAACGAATGAACGAACGAACTGGCAGACGGACAGACAAATAAACAAATAAATGAACGGATGAATGAACGAACAAACAAACATAAATAAATTAATTAATTAATAAATATTTTATTACTTTTTTATTGTAAAATTACTCAAAAGCCCTCTGGGGAACGTTAAATATGGTTTGCAATGGTGCAGACGCTATAAAACATTTGACCAAAACATTTAACATTTTCATGAAATATTAACAGCATAACTCCTCTGTTGTAGCTCTTCCTATCTAAGGTACTTGCTTACCTATATGAACAATGAGAAAAATGCATGAGTTTTATGGTGTGTGACCCATGTCTGGCCGCAGATATAGATGGCTGAGCTTTTGTTTCAGGGGCTGTACTGATGGCCCATTTCTCTCTCACGCACCATTGGCAAGCAATGCATTAGCCTGTCTGCTTATACCTAAAGTACAAATGTGAATTTATGCTTACCATAATGCTTTTTTGAGCATACAACAACCATTTTATGTTTGATAATTCAGTGCCATTTATTAAAAGCCAGCGGTTTGTTGAGGATGCATTTCCTGGCGTGGTTATTTGTGTGCATGTATGCTCAGTGTAACGGCTGTGGTCATAAAAATGGCCTTGACTTGATGATCCTCTGGTTTAACGTGTTGATAGCCTGTTTCTTCCTGACTGATCGCTTTGACCTTCAGCTCGTGTTAGCCTATGTGACATTCATTTTTGACTTAAATACATCTGTTCTGTGATTTATTTTAATTTCTGAATTTAAATGATTTTAATATTTGTGGCTAGCTTGTCTAAAAATGTCTAGGGCTGCATTTCCCAAAAGTACCGTAAACTTAAGCACATTGTAGACCCATTGAAACCAATGGAGCTACGATCAACTTAAGCTTACGATGCTTTTGGGAAGCACAGTCTAGGTTGTTTAATGCTGAGATCATTACAATGTCCCATTACAAGACTTGTTTATTAAAAATATTGAAGCAGTTTTTTTTTTCAAAATAATATTAATATTTGAAAAAAATATTATTATATTTAATTCATTTGAATTTTTAAGATGATTATTTACTAAATTACAGTCAGTGTGGGTATAATCAACATGTTATATCATTGTTATACCCATGTTATACCTATGTTATACCACAGTTTTTTTTTTTGGCAAGAAAAATTAATCAGAACACATAAAATAAAATCAGAAATATCCCTGTATACCCTCATGACTGTGTGAAATATATAATTTGATCATGTCAAGTCTACTTCATGAAGTTTATTTATATGTTTACAGAAATGTTTTACTGTATATATATATATAATTTTTTTTATCTCATTACACATGTTGATGCTTATTTATTTATTTATTTAACCTAAATGCACTAAATAATAAAATTACTAACTGGATTATTGTTAAAATTATTGAAACTGGCATACATAAACTAGACTTTTTAGACTTCCTATTTATGATCTAATTTGAGTATTTTGTAAAAAAAAAATTACCTATTATGCTGAATTGTATGTAGTGTAAGAAAACATTGCCTCAGTAATTGCATATTTTTGAATGTGACAAAATCTGTACTAACATGCAAATGGGTTATTCAAAATATGATAAGAGCACATAATTATAAATAGGTCGCTACATTTTATGGAGAAGCATTTCGCACTTGTGTGTGTTTTTGTTAATTGTAACAAAGAAAGGTATTTGCAAACTTTAGGCCAAGTATACACACCTCCATAATTTGCTGTGTTTACCACACTGATACACAGAGACCCAGTGTGATGGAGTGGCTTCTTTCACAAAAGCATGAAAATTTGCTGAACAGCAAGTGCATTTTGATGTAATTTGTGAAGTATCCACAGCAACAACAGCAATGTGACCGCGCTGCTGGGACGCAGAGCAGCCGGATGGTGCGCCTGTCCCTCATCTCTGAATAACGAGGTGTCAGGCCTTTACTTTAGCACGCCGCTCCGCTTCACGCCTCATTCATTCGCGTCACAGCGGCAGGCCATCAGGGGAGAGCGGCGGGCACACAAAGACAGACCCTCATTGATTAATGGCCAGCGAGATGAGTGGGGTCACAACGGTTCCTCTGCGGCTCTGCATGAATATACAACTGAGAATAATGGCCACACTGCCATTTTAGGGCATATCATAGCCTGTGTTTTGTGACAAAGGGTGGTGCGCCATTTCATAATGCCTCCCTATACAATCTCCCGCCCAATTCAAGTGATGCATCCTTAGATCTCTCCCCCAATGCCACATTATGCCATCTGCCATCAGTTTTGGGTTGGAAACACCAGCAGGAATCCACTGGTCAAGATTTACGACTAGACAGTTATAAAAGGAAGTGCTTACGCCGATGAAGAATGTGATTGGCTAATCTCACTCTTGGATTGTCAGGATGGCGGTTATAGAGAGAGCAATGATCCATAGAAAAATTAAATGCAATAGCTCTCCAGAGAGTTGAAACAGCCGCAATAAATAGTTATAGTGAAAACTGCATGTATATACTTATAGGCTGAACCTGAATTTGTCAAGTCTTTGTAGATATTTCAACAAACCTTTGAAGTTACATATTATATTGACGTTGGCATACTGTTCCCAAGAAAGCTATATTAATACTTTTATTTAGGAAGGATACATGAAACATTGATCAAAAGTGAAATATATATAAAAATACAGTAAAAACGGCAAAATTGTGAAATATTATTAGAATTTAAATTATATATATATATATATATCAAATAAATACTTTCTTTTGAACTTTCTATTTGTTTTAAAAAAAAAAAGTTTCCAAAAATATAAGGCAGCACAACTGTTTATTAACAGTGATAAAAATAACTATATTTCTGAAGGATCATGTGAAACTGAAGACTGGGGTAATGCTGCTGAAAATTCAGCTTTGAATTACAGCAATCAATTTCATTTGACAATACAGTCACATAGAGAAGGGTCATTTTACATTGTAATAATATTTCACAATTTTACAGTTTTTACTGTATTTTTTATCAAATAAATGCAGCCTTCGTGAACAGAAGAGACTTTTTTCAGAAACGTAAAAATTATTACCCCCAAAGCTTATTTCTTCTTTTAGACATTACTGACAATTCATGGTATTTTCCTCGTATTCCCTCTCTTTACAATTATGCAAAAATATTCATTTCCATAATTGTAATACTACCAAAAAAATGAATGATGGAAAGAATTATGTTTTATTTTACAAATATTAATTTAAAAATATTGTCTTATGACTGTACTATTTCTTGTACTTCCATGAATTTGTGCTGGTTCAAAATATATATATTAAATTACACACACACACACATATATATACAGCACTGTTTTTAATTAAAACAAAATTAACTTTACAGAAAATAAGATTATTTCTTTGTATGTTTGAGCACACAGGTAGAATTGTTTCCTTAATTAGGCAAATAGGTTCCTAGTTCAAGTCCTTGCTGACCCGAGGAGTTTTTCTAAGCAGAGTTTGCATTTTCTGTCCATGTTTTCCCCAGTTTCCCTCACAGTCTAAAAATGTGCAGTTGAACCGGAGACTGCCCGGAGGTGTGAGTGTAAATGTGTTTGTCTGTTAGCCTTGTGATGGGGTGGCCATCCTTCCACAGTGTTTACCTTCCTTCAGCCTAGGTATACTGGGATACTCCCGCATTCCCCTGTATTTGTTTGTCTGTTTGTTTGTTCATGCATTCATTCATTTGAAGAGGAAATGAGCTTAATCGTCATGATAATATCACAATAAATAATAAATAAATAAATCTTAATTCTTATAAAAAGGTTTCATAATACAGTTTAAATAAATTACTTAGTCATGGTCATGTAATTTTGGTCAAAGCTTAAAGATTTTTTTCTTCCTCAGTACATAGCAATACACATTTATTACCATTGTCTGGTTTGTATTCTAGAACTAACTGATTTGTTGATGAACATCTCTACCATCTCGACCACTCCAACTGATGTTTCTAGCTTTAAATGGAAAAACCTGCCAGACAAATTGTTTAGAGATACTAGGACACAGGAAAACTCTATTGCTGAGAAAATACGAGATGTAAAAGAGAACAAATGGCCAAACATGTTAAAGTTAGAAAGGTAAAAGGACAGACAATATGAAATGGTAAAGAATAGATTTTCACAATTACATTTTGGAAATTCCAATTGTACTAAATTAGTGAAACATGTAAAGTGATTGAAAATAAATACAGAGTTCTGGCATGGAACTCTAGATGGCACACTCCGATAGGTCTAACTCAGTCTGACCTAATGACATCATTATCACATGGCACGGCTGATTGGTTCTCTCCTGTATCAGTAGCCAATGAGCTCGCTGCTCAACCTTTAAATATATGACTAGTGCTTGCATAGCAGTTGCAGCTTGCTTCAGAACAGTGAAATCAACATCTAAGATAAGTGAATGCTCTTCTAATCCATCACTGTGTATGTTGCATGATTTACCTAATTGAATAAAAAAATGAGCAGCCATAATCAAGTTTAAACTAAGTGTCATGTTAGCAGTTTGCATTGTATGCAGGAGCGAATGTTAAGCATATTAGCAGCAGCATTTAGCATCTGTGTCTATACGACTGTAGCAAAACGCAGTTTAGAGCATATGTAATCGCTTTTGAGCACACAGGTAGAATTGTTTCCTTAATTAGGCAAATAGGTTCCTAGTTCAAGTCCTTGCTGACCCGAGGAGTTTTTCTAAGCAGAGTTTGCATTTTCTGTCCATGTTTTCCCCAGTTTCCCTCACAGTCTAAAAATGTGCAGTTGAACCGGAGACTGCCCGGAGGTGTGAGTGTAAATGTGTTTGTCTGTTAGCCTTGTGATGGGGTGGCCATCCTTCCACAGTGTTTACCTTCCTTCAGCCTAGGTATACTGGGATACTCCCGCATTCCCCTGTATTTGTTTGTCTGTTTGTTTGTTCATGCATTCATTCATTTGAAGAGGAAATGAGCTTAATCGTCATGATAATATCACAATAAATAATAAATAAATAAATCTTAATTCTTATAAAAAGGTTTCATAATACAGTTTAAATAAATTACTTAGTCATGGTCATGTAATTTTGGTCAAAGCTTAAAGATTTTTTTCTTCCTCAGTACATAGCAATACACATTTATTACCATTGTCTGGTTTGTATTCTAGAACTAACTGATTTGTTGATGAACATCTCTACCATCTCGACCACTCCAACTGATGTTTCTAGCTTTAAATGGAAAAACCTGCCAGACAAATTGTTTAGAGATACTAGGACACAGGAAAACTCTATTGCTGAGAAAATACGAGATGTAAAAGAGAACAAATGGCCAAACATGTTAAAGTTAGAAAGGTAAAAGGACAGACAATATGAAATGGTAAAGAATAGATTTTCACAATTACATTTTGGAAATTCCAATTGTACTAAATTAGTGAAACATGTAAAGTGATTGAAAATAAATACAGAGTTCTGGCATGGAACTCTAGATGGCACACTCCGATAGGTCTAACTCAGTCTGACCTAATGACATCATTATCACATGGCACGGCTGATTGGTTCTCTCCTGTATCAGTAGCCAATGAGCTCGCTGCTCAACATTTAAATATATGACTAGTGCTTGCATAGCAGTTGCAGCTTGCTTCAGAACAGTGAAATCAACATCTAAGATAAGTGAATGCTCTTCTAATCCATCACTGTGTATGTTGCATGATTTACCTAATTGAATAAAAAAATGAGCAGCCATAATCAAGTTTAAACTAAGTGTCATGTTAGCAGTTTGCATTGTATGCAGGAGCGAATGTTAAGCATATTAGCAGCAGCATTTAGCATCTGTGTCTATACGACTGTAGCAAAACGCAGTTTAGAGCATATGTAATCGCTTTGAGGACACGCCGATAGTAACGGACATGAAACAGGTTAAATGAAACAAACATTCTTGTGTGTGCATTTCAATGGGGGTTCGCCATATACATCGGCGATTATCCCAGCTATCACATTCGTTATTTCTAAGGTCGATGTTTTCATTGTGTTATCGCAGTCATATATCAATGACAGTGTTGCGGGAGACACTGAAGATCACTATCTACGGCTGTAACAGTTGATTTAGAGTGAAATGCATTATGGGTAGTGTAATTCGGAGAAATGTGCTTGTGCGACGTGTGCTCTCGCTGTGCTGTGTAATTCAGAAAACGGAGAAAGAACATTAATATTCTGCTTTTATTCAGTTCATTCAGGTCAGTCCACCAGGGGTTTTTGTGCACAGTAATTTTGACAACTTTTATCTGAACGAGAGAGTAAAATGGCATACATCGGCTAAACTTTGTCCGTCTCATTATTGCACAAACATGAATTAACAAGCCGTTACGTTGCCGCTGGGACTGATGAAGTGGAGAAAGTAACAGCAGTTATCAAATAACTAAATTATGATATTTGCCCAGGTGGGTGCTGGGGTCTTATCGGATTGCAACAAACAGTATATCCATTTTGTTAATTAATCATTTCACATAGTGCACATCTAATTAGAGTTAAGCCAGTCGGTGTGGTAGCCGATGCTCACATAGTCATAGCCCACTATTGTTAAGCCAGTCGGCGTGATTGCCAAGGCTCACATAGTCATAGGCCACTAACATTAAGCCGGTCGGTGTGATAGCACAGGCACACATAGATAGTAATACATGCGGTTCACATGGCTCTTCGGAGTAGCAGCAGTACATGTATCTTGGTGATAGATCTGCCTGTTGGGGGTGTTTTGTTCTTGTTTTGGCTTGTATTGTCCCTTCTATAGTCTCCTGCTTTGTGTGGGGTTATTTCATGTATGCTATATTTGCAGCAGCAATATTTCTTACATGCTCACAGCAGCATGTTGTGGATGTATTGGCAGTAGCAAGTCTCGGTACTTGCTCTGCCACAGCAGCAGCAGCAGTAGCGTAGCAGATCTATTCCACCTAGACCAAATACATTAACATTGTCATGTACATTGCCATGCCAATCCCTCTGAGAGTTGTCATGAGAGAAATGCTATTCATACATGTCAGATAATTTACCATGTTACTCTTGTACATTGCCATAAGTGTGTTTGTCAGATTAGTTAACTGTTGTAAGACAACATTCAGAGACACATTCCTCTAACTGATGCTGGTGACAGAAGTGACCTGTTCTTTTGAGCATGTAGAAGGGAAGAGACTGGCCTGATCACCTGAACTTTTCAAGGAATTTTTTGAAGAGTGTAATTCGGAGAAATGTGCTTGTGCGACGTGTGCTCTCGCTGTGCTGTGTAATTCAGAAAACGGAGAAAGAACATTAATATTCTGCTTTTATTCAGTTCATTCAGGTCAGTCCACCAGGGGTTTTTGTGCACAGTAATTTTGACAACTTTTATCTGAACGAGAGAGTAAAATGGCATACATCGGCTAAACTTTGTCCGTCTCATTATTGCACAAACACGAATTAACAAGCCGTTACGTTGCCGCTGGGACTGATGAAGTGGAGAAAGTAACAGCAGTTATCAAATAACTAAATTATGATATTTGCCAAGGTGGGTGCTGGGGTCTTATCGGATTGCAACAAACAGTATATCCATTTTGTTAATTAATCATTTCACATAGTGCACATCTAATTAGAGTTAAGCCAGTCGGTGTGGTAGCCGATGCTCACATAGTCATAGCCCACTATTGTTAAGCCAGTCGGCGTGATTGCCAAGGCTCACATAGTCATAGGCCACTAACATTAAGCCGGTCGGTGTGATAGCACAGGCACACATAGATAGTAATACATGCGGTTCACATGGCTCTTCGGAGTAGCAGCAGTACATGTATCTTGGTGATAGATCTGCCTGTTGGGGGTGTTTTGTTCTTGTTTTGGCTTGTATTGTCCCTTCTATAGTCTCCTGCTTTGTGTGGGGTTATTTCATGTATGCTATATTTGCAGCAGCAATATTTCTTACATGCTCACAGCAGCATGTTGTGGATGTATTGGCAGTAGCAAGTCTCGGTACTTGCTCTGCCACAGCAGCAGCAGCAGTAGCGTAGCAGATCTATTCCACCTAGACCAAATACATTAACATTGTCATGTACATTGCCATGCCAATCCCTCTGAGAGTTGTCATGAGAGAAATGCTATTCATACATGTCAGATAATTTACCATGTTACTCTTGTACATTGCCATAAGTGTGTTTGTCAGATTAGTTAACTGTTGTAAGACAACATTCAGAGACACATTCCTCTAACTGATGCTGGTGACAGAAGTGACCTGTTCTTTTGAGCATGTAGAAGGGAAGAGACTGGCCTGATCACCTGAACTTTTCAAGGAATTTTTTGAAGAGATTGTGGAAGTTTGCTTGCATTTAATGAGTCTATGTAATAAAATGGTTTCATATGATTAAGAGGGGGAATGAAGAATCTAAGGATCCCTAAATGCAACCTGTGTGTTTTTGCTTCATGAAAGCAACCATACATTTGTGTTGTGCTTTATATTCTTTCTTCATTTTTTTTCATTCATTAATTTATAATCATTTAATTATTTGATTTAATCATATAATCATTTAAAATAATAATTTAAGGCATTTACATACTCTTTTTATTGATTTATTCATTGATTATGTCATGAGTAGGTGGCTGTAATGAAGCACATGATGAAGGAGATACTAAAACAGTCCTTTAATCTAATAATAATCACAATTAACAGGAAAATAACAAGGAGCAACACAACCACCTACACATCAACATTAAACAATACAGGACAAAGAACTCACCGAAACTGAGTGGTTAAGTACAAAGGGCAAACAAAGGACCTACCAAGTTAATGAACAAGGTAACAGGGGATGGAACAAATGAAACACACAGGAAAACTAGGTCTAATTAAGGAAAACAGCAACTGAACAACTGAAAACTAAAACAAAACAGAACAGAACATAACCATAAGTCACCTTTATTAAACTTACTGGAAGCCGAACCCTCGAGTAGTGGTAGGTCACGGGCAGCTGACCAGGGCGGTGCCAACAGGCAAAGGATCCTGCAGGGTGGCCCTGACAATACAGGGAGCCAGGGAGGTGCGGTGGCTCAGGGAGCAGGGGAGGCGCCGGTAGTGGATGAGCCAGGGAAGTACCAGCAGTGAAGGGAGGCTTGAGTGGGCTCCTGACATAGCTCTGGAATTACGTTCTCTGAAGCAGGCTCTGGAAATTACTCTCTCTGGAGTGGATCCCGGGATTGTGCTCTCTGGAGCGGATTCGGGGGTTGCGCTCTCGGAAATGGATTCGGGGATTGCGCTCTCTGTAACGTATTCAGGAAATGTGCTCTCTAAAGCGGATTCAGGGATTGCGCTCTCGGAAATGGATTTGGGAATTGTGCTCTCTGGAGCGGATTTGTGGATTGCGCTCTCTGGAACGGATTCGGAAATTGCTCTCTCTGGAGTGGATTCAGGGGTTGCTCTCTCTGGAACGGATTTGGGGATCGTGCTCTCTGGAGCAGATTCGAGGATTGCGCTCTTTGGAACAGATTCAGGAATTGTGCTCTCTAAAGCGGATTCAGGGATTGCGCTCTCGGAAATGGATTCGGGAATTGTGCCCTCTGGAGCGTATTTGGGGATTGCGCTCTCTGGAACGGATTCGGGAATTGCACTCTCTGGAGTGGATTCAGGGGTTGCTCTCTCTGGAACGGATTTGAGGATTGTGCTCTCTGGAGCAGATTCGGGGATTGCACTCTTTGGAACAGATTTGGTGATTGCGCTCTCTGGAACGACAAGTCCTCTGCACAATCTGACCTGTGTTCCAGCCTGGAATTAAACTATTATGCATACCACTGCATAGTTTTTCAATTATACAACAATAGACCGAATCTTAGACATCAAATAAGTGATTTATTTGCGCACTAGAAAAATACAATAATAATAATTTGAGTAATAAAAAATAATTAACTATGTATGCCAAGTACATACTGTGATTGCTAGACATACAGCATTCACACTGATAGCTGCTCATACACACAGTAATCACACGCTGATGTGCGGTCATACAGATGGTAATTATGCAGATACAGCCACATTCCCCGCAAAACACACACATGTATGAAAAAGGTTGAAGAGAGAAAAAAAAAAAAATTATTTGTGCAAAAAGCCGATCACTAAGATATGCCCCCAACAGATGACAGGTGCATCACAGCGTGCATCATGAGCCGTCACGAGAGAGCACCAGAATTCAAATAAACAATATTCCGCATATCTTCGACTTTTTTTTTACTGGATGATCTCATTCTGTTTGTGACACTTTTTACTACCAAGATACAGTTTTTTGAGTGTA
Organism: Sinocyclocheilus grahami; assembly: GCF_001515645.1. Lineage (NCBI taxonomy): Eukaryota > Metazoa > Chordata > Actinopteri > Cypriniformes > Cyprinidae > Sinocyclocheilus > Sinocyclocheilus grahami. The sequence continues at coordinate 216,864 of NW_015506303.1, read as the reverse complement.
AGTTATTCCATAACGGATACAAACAATAACTCTCCCAGAAGAAATGAGACGTAAACGAAGGAATTACCGTCCATATTACAACGTTATTGTTGCGTTGGACTTAAAGTGCTCTATGGGATGTTGTTCAGGTGACCCTTACCTTTCTAACTAAACCGGGATTTACAGCAGTGGATGTGTTTATGACTCGTTAATGCGATGAATCTGGTACGAACTGCATTTTGATTGTTTTGATGTGTACTGCTTACACAAATTTAGCAAATACATTCTGTATAAGCTTTCCATTGAAAAACAGCAATCTATCGTCGATGCTTGAGGCTTAGACATTTAGAATGATATATAGTTTGTCGAGATTAATTATGTCATTTTTCATTTAATCTATTTGTAAACATTGACATGTGCAAACAAAGAGCATTCAGTGCGCGTCCAGGTGCGGGTTATCAGGTTAATGAACTTACTTTAGCTGGAAAAATGACTCTTTGTTATTGTCCACTTGCATTATTGAAACTATGTTCCTGTTGACAATGTAAAGCTGCTTTGACACAACCAATATTGTATAAAGCGCTATATAAATAAATTTGACTTGACTTGATATGGAGTGTACTCTGGGATTGCGTACCGGACTCGGGATTGCGCTCTCTAGAGCGGATTCGGGGATTGCGCTTTCTGAAGCGTACTCGGAAACTTCGCTCTCTGGAACAACTCAGGGGCTGGAATTGCCACTGGACTTGGCTCAGAGGCTGGATCAGAAGTTAGGCCTTGGGAAGTTCTTGGAAGAGTGGAGACCTTCTTTATAGCCACCCGATCTGGTCTACTGATTTGAGGATTGTGCTCTCTGGAGCAGATTCGGGGATTGCGATCTCTGGAATGGATTCGGGAATTGCTCTCTCTGGAGTGGATTCGGGGTTGCTCTCTCTGGAACGAATTTGGGGCTGATCTGGTCTACTGATGTGGAAATAAGATTCACACTTAATGAAACAACCTTCCTGAAAATGTTGAAATGCTGACTAGGACAGCCTCTGGATGAACTTTTACTGGAACAGATTTTTGGGCAGGTGCAAATTCATAGGTACATTTGGATTCATGGAAATTTTGGCTTTGCTCAGCTGGCTGATTTTAGTTGGGTACTGGGCAATGAGACTTCACCAACTGTAAAGGGAGAGCCACACGTCAGAAGCATCATATCCAAATAACTTTCCAAGCTGAAGGAAGAGTCACCTACTGGCATCCAAGGGGCTATGTATAGGTCCAGCCCACACCAAAAGAGATCCCTCAACTAGTGGTCAGTCAAGATTGAAAGTTGGCTATATTGCAAGTATTTCTCCAGATAGAATTTGATTGTCCATCCATTTTGAATGATGGAGCACAGTATATCGTCTGCTGAGCCCATTTTAAATATCCTTGTTTGGTCCTGTATTCTGTGATAGGTAGGTGGCTGTAATGAAGTACATGATGAAGGAAATACTCAGACAGGCTTTACTCAGTCAACTTTCCAGCTGATAGAAAACTGTAAATACAGTTCTGTCAGGACCACTATCGTCAGAATGATAGATACTTAGCATAAAGTTTGGTTTGGCGGTATGGTTCTGTTCTGGGCAAAAAACCTCCCTGCCCATCCATGCAGCCTGTCATGAATGAGCAGGGAGAGCAGCAATAATAACCCCCCTAGGGTTAACAGAACAGAACAATGCAGATATCATTAATGTACTCAATGATATTTAAGTGTAACACTTTATTCAAGATAAAGGAGTCTGATTAGCAAGGAATATCAGAAAGCTAAGTCCTGACTGTGGCGAAAGGTGGAGCTGGGGATGGAGGAGGGTAATTTGCTCCAAAGCAAGCTAAAAAGCTGCTGAATAATACTGAATACAGCTTATATAGAAATGCCGCGATAGGTGTCGTATTCCTATAGGTAGATGTGATCAGCTGAGAATCAGCTGATGCAAGCTTGACTCACGTGACCTGCCAGAACTAACGCTAAAGCTTAATTTCTGTCAGGACCACTATCGTCAGAATGATAGATACTTAGCATAAAGTTTGGTTTGGCGGTATGGTTCTGTTCTGGGCAAAAAACCTCCCTGCCCATCCATGCAGCCTGTCATGAATGAGCAGGGAGAGCAACAATAATAACCCCCCAACACAAACGATAGGCCCGGACCCCCCAACACAACGATAGGCCAGAACCGCCCAAACCACAACCAATGGCATTCTGAAAGAAGCATATCCTTCTGGAATAACAGAGACTGGGGCAGCAGCAACTTACAGGAGAAGGCAGCGAAGGGGTGCTCTTCTTTATAAGCAGCTAAGAAGAGCAGCAAGCCCCTTACCGGAGGAGAGTAGCAGCAAAGGGGTGCTCTTCTTTATAAGCAGCTAAGAAGAGCAGCAAGCCCCTTACCGGAGGAGAGTAGCAGCGAAGGGGTGCTCTTCCTTATAAGCAGCTAAGAAGAGCAGCAAGCCCCTTACCGGAGGAGAGTAGCAGCGAAGGGGTGCTCTTTATAAGCAGCTAAGAAGAGCAGCAAGCCCCTTACCGGAGGAGAGTAGCAGCGAAGGGGTGCTCTTCTTTATAAGCAGCTAAGTTAAGCGATGAGAAAGAAATAAGAATCTTAGCAGGAAATGCTGAATAATATATTTATGGGGGAAGCATCACCCCAAGCGCAGCAAGTGAGGAACGAGAGGAAAATGACTGTAGTTACCTGTTTTTATTTTTAAAAAAAATTTTTTTTTTAATTTTTATTTTTTAAAGGCGCTGCTTGTACTGCTTAGAATAATTGGACTATATTTAAATCCCTTGTGTCCATTTGAGCGCTCAGTCGTAACCTTCCAATCACCACCAAAGCGATTTCTTAAATTTTTTTTTTATTAAATGAACATAGCTTGATCTCAGCCAGTTCATTTCACCCTAATTTCTCATGCTCATATGCTCACATTACTCAGTGTGAGCACATATTCAAGCGGATCAGAAATTATGAATCTCTAATAAGTGGCAGTCCAGCAGGGGAAGCATACACTGCGGAAATACTTCGAATGACGGTCATTAATATTACATTCTTATATGTATAGAAGCCATTAGGAGCGATAAACGCGTGCTTCTGACCGCACACTCACACAGCTAATGAAACATCAACCTTAGAAATAAACAACTGTAACATTGAGATTATGCCGCTGAATACAGCTAACCCCAGTTGAAACGCATGCACAAGAAAGCTTGTTTCATTTAAACTTGTTCTCATGGCCTTAACTATCGGCGTGTCCTCAGAGCGATTACATGCTCTAGACGTCGTGTTGCTCCAGCTGTATGAACACAGATGCGTAAATGCTGCTGCAAATATGCTTTTTTCAATTAGCAGACCAGGTAATATACACAGAGATATGGATTAAAACAGCATTCACTTATCTTAGATGTGGATTTCAGATGTTCTGAAACACGCTGCAACAGTTTGATTTGTGAGCAGCGATGCTTAATTTGGTCCGAAGCAAGCTGAAAAGCTGCTGAATAATACTGAATGCAGCTTATATAGGAATGCCGCGATAGGTGTCGTATTCCTATAGGTAGATGTGATCAGCTGAGAATCAGCTGATGCAAGCTTGACTCACGTGACCTGCCAGAACTAACGCTAAAGCTTAATTTTTGGGTACAAGACAAAACACTGGTTTTGAGTACCAGACAAGACTTGCTGTGAACAGGTTTTGGGTATTAGATAACTTTGCTGAGTTATTCTATTACCAGAAAAAAAATATATAGATATATGTATATATGTATTTTCTGACAGGATTTGGTGTCAGGGGCTGCATCTAATATTTCTGCCATGGAGGCATGATCTAACACTTTCTCTTTCTTCTTTTCTATTATAAGTGAAATGTGACCTGGAGATCTTTCTATGATTCGCCCTGATTTCCTTTCTTTCTCAGAGTGAACCCTGAACACATTGTGGGCTGTCAACAACTGTCTTTTAATTTAGTGTGTTGTGTGTGCATAATTACTGTGTTGTATTGATGAATTCCACTCGTAAAGGAAGTATTTTTAGCTGACAGCAGCTCTTCAGCAGTGCTGAGGGAAGCATATCACCTTGTTTTCAGCAGATGGAGTTGTTATAATGGTAGATGTACATGTACTTGTGTCTGCACTGATCATATTAATTTGAGTCACATTTAATTTTGTCTGCTTCATGTCTTCATTATGAGCTCTATACATCAGGAGAACAAACAATATCATTATGCAGGTCAAATAGCTGAGCTATTGTGTTATGAAAATGAGCATGGTTCAGAAATTGATGTGAAGTCTAATTGAATCCATGTGCATTTCAAATACGCGGTGTTATTTTTTTAATAAATTATAATTTAAAAAAACTTGTATTATTGTACAATGCATATACATAAATATGTACATCATGCTAGGAACCCACAGGATGGCAATATATGGGATTTTGGACTACTGTTGAGCGATTGATCCATTTTTATTTATTTATTTTTAATTTCAGGTATGGTTTAGGCTTCCAATGATGATGAAAACAAAATAGTCTAGACTCTAGATCATGCACACACACACACACATTTTTTGTATTAATTATATTCAAAGATAAGTTTAAATGAGTTTTTTTTTTTGCTGTTTTAATAAAAATCTATGCTTTCCAAAGTTAATGAGTAATTATGCAAAGCCTCTATACCAGCACAGCTATATTACATGTATATGTGATTATATATTATCTATTATACAAGAAAACACACATTTTCTATATTGATTTTATTTATTTATTTCCACAGGCGTTTTAACTTATTCTGAATTATGCATTGCATTATGGTGTGTAAAAAAACAACAACAAAAAACATGGTAAAATACTGTATACCGCATAATATCCTGGCAGAAAATTACCATTATCTTTTCTGTTTGTTTGTTTGTTTGTTTATTTACTTATTTATTTGTATTTATTTATTTATTTATTTATTTATCTATCAGTTGCATTATATTTAAAGTAATTAAAAATATCCAATTAAAATGCATTAATGTTTCAAAAGTTAATCAGTTTAATAATTGACCAATATTGACCAAAATAAGTGTGTTATTATTTGTATTTTTTTTTTTTTACATTTTAGACACTGAACATATGATGTCAGGAGTGAGGCCGTGCCTGTATCAGTTCTCCATTTATAATTGTTTTTCCTATGCAGTAATGTAGGCAGTGAGCCATTGATTGTTTTTACTCAGGCCTGCAGCGGCTCTCGGCCCGGTTTTACACTGGCGCTGGCCTGTGTGTGCGTGTCAGGATGGACCGCCACGTCCTCCGCCCTCACAGTCCCAGCATCCTCAGGGGCAGAAGACTTCAAGCCCTATCTCGATTAGCTTATTTTGATGTTTTTATCCTTCCGTGATTGGGAGCCATTCTCGACAGCCAAAACAGACAGGTTTGCAAAGGTGTCTAGTGCATTTTTAGCCCCTCTCAGAGGACTCGGCTTCAATAAAACATTACCCCACCGTCTCCTCTGACTGGCCGGAAAGCTGCGTGCATCTCCAGCGAGCCCTGCCTCTCCCTGTAACATTACGCTCATGTGAACGACTCAGTCGAGCTCTAAGTGAAGGTTTGCACGCAAACATGGCTACTACTGAAGTTACCTCAGGCGAAAGTGCCTCCATCATCGACGAAATTAAACATTACGCCATGTCTCTGGCGATTAACGCAGCATCTGATTCGACTGCGCTGCATGTTTTTTTAATGAGGTGCGATCGTCCTTTTATACCCCGGCTCCCAGAGCAAGGCGAGCCTGTCGTTCTTGCTGAAGGGGGAATGGGCAGGAGATGTGAATGGAATGGATTGTTGGTACAGCGCTAGATTTCTGTTGGTGAAGCAAAGCAATGAAAACAGACTTTGCTGGCAGACACGACATGCGCACTGAGACTTCCCTCTAGTGACTCTCTATCTTTTATTAACCAAGGCTGCAAATAGAAGACGGATAACTCAAACAAACCAAAAACACTCTGCATTTTGCATCCCTCTATGAATGCTGAGTAATAGTCATGCTGTACCCTGATTTCTGTATACCACTTGATATTACCAAGGAGCTATTCTTTGCAAGAAAATTAAAAGGTTACATCTCTGTACACTAATAAAGATTTACACAAAAATAAACCTTAACATTTAACATGTTAACCTTAACATTTACGCATTTTTTAATTGTACAAAATGGTCTGTGGAAAAGGGAAATATTCTTCACACACATTTGTTTTTTTATTTTTCTAAGAACTGTTTACTAAAAAGTTCTTTGGGGACCCTACATTTTTCCTGGGAACAGATTTGGAGAAATGTAGTATTACATCACTTGCTCACCAATCCTCTGCAGTGAATGGGTGCCGTCAGAATGAGAGTCCAAACAGCTGATAAAAACATCACAATAATCCACAAGTAATCCAAACCACTCCAGTCCATCAGTTAACATCTTGTGAAGTAAAAAGCTTCATGTTTGTAATAAATAAACAGATAATTGAGGTGTTTTAACTTTAAACTAATGTCTGGCCAAAATATGAGTTCATAATCCATTGTAACGCTTCATCCAGTGAAAAGGTCCATCTCTTGTTGTTCTCTCACATCAAAATCCACCAATATGTCTAAAACTGTTTTCACTTGTAAACTATTAGGGATGCACCGATACCGATACTGGTATCGCTATCGGGCCCGATACTAAGCTTCTGTAATTATACCCGTACTCGTTAAAATTCTCACAGACATCACTGGAAAGTTTGTAGTTCGGTCGGATATGTCAAACGGAAGTAAGTAAAACATTGCACAAGTTACTTAATGGTAGAGAGGGAGGGTAAAACTGCACATTTTAGAGTGGCCTTTTATTGTGGTCAGCCTAAGGCACACCTGTGCAATAATCATGCTGTCTAACCAGCATCTTGATATGCCACACCCGTGAGGTGGATTGATTATCTCTGCAAAGGAGAAATGCACACTAACACAGATTTAGACAGATTTGTGTACAATATTTGAGAGAAATAGGCCTTTTGTGTACATAGAAAAAGTCTTAGATCTTTGAGTTCAGCTCATGAAAAATGGGGGCAAAAACAAAATTGTTGCGTTTATAATTTTGTTCAGTGTATAAGACAATTTATAGGGGCATTCACTATAAACTTAATTCATTTTCACCCTTAAGCATACACGACTTTCTGGTGAAAGTGAAACTAACAGCCTGTGTGAAATGCGCTAGACTGTACTGTACTTGTCCCTCTCATTCCCGCGTTGCTCGTTTTGCTTGCTTCATGAGTGTTTCTGCATTATATGAGTGGCTTTGGAAAAGATATAGCTGCACGTTTCAGATGAAAAAAACGCGACTTCTTTTTATGAAAATATCACAGTTAAGAGATTTATAGCCAGTGGTTCCTTGCATTTTTACAGCAAATCGCGTGATTACAGTATACTAAGCCGCTGCAATGGAGCAGCTCTAATGCTATTAAATTAAAGGTGATGTAGGCTACCATAGAGAGAAAAAAAATTAACATTGGAAGTAACACAAACTTGTAAAATACATTTTAATGAGCATAATTAAGTGTGAAAATAACAGGATATACAGTCAAACCAAAAATTATTTAGAGACCAGATATAATTTTTGATATAGTTCATTTATGTAAAGTAAGGATAGCAAAATAAACTAAACTGTGATATATTATACCAAACATTTCTTCATACAGTGGACTACCAGTAAAATTGATACAAATCTGGGACCAAAAATTATTCAGACAGAGTCTGGGGAAAAAAATAAGTTGAGGTTTGCATGAACCTGGTTGACAGCATGCTCAGGAGACTATATGCTGTCATTAAGGCTAAGGGTCACTCGACAAAGTATTGATAGTTGTGTAAATATTGACAGCTGTAAGAATAATTTTTGGTTTATTGTAATCCCTTACATACCTTTCTATCAAAGTTATCTGACATTATCAAGCTAAATTTGTTCTGACACAGTTTAACTCTGAGTTCTTGTCATTTTCTAAACTATAACGAATAAACTGTGATAATGTGAGAAATGTTGAAGGTGTCTGAATAAATTTTGGTTTGACTATCTATTTGATAAATGAAGTCAACCAACTAACATTATACATACCCTTTTGGTTTCTGTACCCAATATTTTAAAAATGTACAAATGCAATGAAAATATTGGTATCGGTACTCGGTATCGGCAAGTACCAAAAATAAAAGTATCAGTATCGGGCGAGTACTGGAAAAAGTGGTATCGGTGCATCCCTATAAACTATGCTTGATCTGTGCATATTTCTCTCCTGATTCAGCAGAAAAGCAATTTTATGGACTGTAGCGTCTGGACCACTCAAACACACAATATATATTTTGTTAGCTAGATTTAACAAATACTCTGTAACATCCCAGGAAGCCGAACAGGCCCCTGGTTCCATAGCAATGCTGACACCCGATACATTTACGACCTCCTGGAATTTAGGTGAAGAAAATCGCTTCCTTGCCCATAAGGAAAATCCACAAGGGAAGGACTTTTCTTTGCTAATTAATTAATAGGAAAACCTTTCTTTGAATGAACACACATGATCCTTCAGGTCATTGGGTATATTATTGTCATCGTGTATTTTGTCTTTGAAATTGTATACTGTTATGCGGGCTTATAATCGAAACACACTCCTGTCAGCTTACATATATATAGCCTTACCATGTTTAGTATCTATTAATTTGTATTCGGATGATCTAATTGAGAGTGTATATTGTATGTTTACACCTACGCAACATATTAGTGTTCTAAGAGTCTTTAATAATTTTTACACAAGCTTCATATGCAAATTACCATGCTTTCAAACAAAGGGCCATAAAAACACCCCAGTATCTCACAACTCCCACTTGGGATTCCGGACTTCCTCATTGGACAAGCCCATCTTGAGAGGCGTGAATCCTTGCAGGCTTTAAAGGCC
>NW_015506303.1:199079-207720 GCF_001515645.1 Sinocyclocheilus grahami | reverse complement strand
GTGTTTATGTAGTTAATAAAACCTTACTTGTATCACACTTGACGTGGTTCATTGTTTGCTCATAACTGGAGTCACTTAATCATGCAGATTTATGCTACAAGCTTTTGTAGAATTGTACAGTAAGGAAGTTATTTCCCTTAACCAGGAAATTAACGTTCTTAGAATTGACAAGACAGTTGACCCTGAGAGGTCAGCTAAATATCTACAGCGGATCTAAAATATTCATAATTAATTATAACTAGTTATGATTAATTATTCATATTTCCCATGAGCTGATTCATTACAGGACGCAACAGTTAAAAGCAGCTTGATGGATTTGTTTCTTACAAACATGCAGCGTTTGGCTTCACGAGATGCTAATTGATGGACTGGAGTGGTGTGGATTACTTGTGGAGTATTGTGATGTTTTTATCAGCTGTTTGGATTCTGACGGCACCCATTCACTGCAGAGCATCCATTGGTGAGTATGTGCAAATGCTACATTTCTCCAAATCAGATGTAGAAACAAACTCATATACATCTTGGATGACCTGAAGGTGAGGACGTTTTTAGCACATTTGATTTTAGGACATTTTAGAGTGCAATATTCATTTAACTACAGTACTATGTAATAATATTAAATACCTACAAAACAAATAATTTTCTTTGTTCTTAAGTATAAGACTAGGGTCTAAAGGATGGGTTACGCTTATGGGTAGAGTTAACAGCTTAAATACATGTGTTCATTAAATGCAAGTACTTTAAATGTAATTATAATGCACCAGAATGTGTACTGTACATAATATGCATACTGTATCAAATGGTTAGCAATGTAAATATGAAATCAGATTAAATGAAAGCTATTTTAAAGAAGATAAGGACTAAAAACCTTACCTTACCATGACAGTTTCCTCATGAGAAAGATCTCCACATTATTTCAGTACAGTCAATAGTGATAAACTCAAATCAGAGGACGACAGCTAATTAAATGCTGACTGAGAAACAATCAATAATGAGAAAACTGTTGGACTTCCTTTAGATGAAATGAGCTGCCTTCAAATCTGATAAAGATTTTAATTTTTTTTTAAGAGAGGAGAAATGCTGATTGTGCTAGTTTTCTGTCAGATTTGAATTTGCAGGCTTTGTATGATCTATATCAGCAGTTATGGCTAACCTTGACGCCTCTTATTCACCAGAGACAAATATCTATTGATTTAATACTTCCTACTGCAGGAAAATACTGTCAAATACAGTTGTTCTGATAACATCTGCTGTGTAGTTATATAATAGGCTTTATTTTATTTATTTATTTTCATTGTGCTGCTTCTGCAAATAGGATCTATGTAACAATCATGTACTACTGTGGATTTGCAGTTGTGGAATTAGGAAACAGCTTACTGAACTTTTATTTCTTAGTATTCTAATTTGTTTTTAGATTATTATTTCTGCATTAATACGTTTCACATTTGTTAAAGGGGTCCTATTATGCTTTTTCACTTTTTTAATTTTAGTCAGTGTGTAGTGTGTATGTTTGGGCATTAAAAAGATCTAGAAAACTACAAATCTCAAAGTCCACTCCAAAGGGAGATATTTAGTTTTTTTTTTAAATCCCTTTTCAAGAACTACAGCAAACGGCTCATTTGGACTACAGCGTTTGGTTTCCGGGCTTTGTGATATCACAAGGCGGCTCATTAGAATTTCATTACAAATAATTCCCGCCTACAGAAATTGGAATGGTGGGGAGGGGCGAGGTTGTTGTTAGAACGCTTGGTTGAGTGAGCGCATGAGACGAAACGAAGAAGAAGTGCTGCTGCAGAGTTAGTGCATCAGAGAAAACCAAGAAGAAGAGCTGCTGTGCTGTAGCCTCACATTTTTGGCATGTCTAGAACAGCGGTTCTCAATTCCAGTCCTCGCGTCCCCCCGCTCTGCACATTTTCTATGTTTCTCTTATTGCTTCATACGTTTACGAATTGAGAACTGCTGGTCTAGAACAATTCTTACAAGTATAACACAACGTAACTGGGCGCCGCGGACAGACGCCGAACAGCGTAATTTGCTATTGTGTGCTGCGCATTTTACTGAGGACAGCTTCCACAACATGAGGGAGTACAGTGCCGGATTCACCAAAAGCTTTTATTGAAAGACGGAGCAAGGGGCGGGGCAGTATTGAAACACCGTCTAAGCTGTTCGCCAATCACAACGCACTGGGACAGCTAACCAATCACAACACATTTTGTTTTTCGGAAGGCGGACCTTCATCAAAGCCGGAACTAATCGAGCCGTTTGTGCCAGCCTGGGAAGAAAGGTATTTTAATAATGTAAATTATGTGAAAAATAATGTGTTTTTCGAACCGCCAAGCATGAGAGCATGTTCTAGTACACCCCCAAAACAAAATCAAGACTTTGTAAAAGAGCATAATAGGACCCCTTTAAGAGCTTTATGAGTTATGAGACAAAACACAATTCTTCATCTGTTATTTCTGTGAATAATGTACGTTCTAAAATTTACATTCTGGAAAATATAGATCTATTGTAATACTTGGCAACACTTTATTTTACAGCGTGCTTGTTATACATATCATAAAGTAATAACAGTAAATTGTGCATAATCACATGCAACTAACCCTAAACCAAACCCTAACCCCGTGATAAGTTACCTGCGTGTTGTTAATTAATATTACTAGTAATTAACTGCATAAAAACACTTTAACAAGGACAGCTTAAAATAAAGTGCTACCTAATACTAAGACAGCACTAAGAAAAAGCCAATTGCAAGTGATTGTCGTAGCTATTAACGTGTAATTACATTGTATCAGTGATTTGTACACTATATGATCGATATTTGTGATTGCATGATTTTACTACATTTTAAATAATTTAGCTGTTATGTAAAGTGTTACATATGCTTTATTAGTGTAACCTTCTGCTTACATTCTTTCTGAAAACAAACAACCATTGCATTAACAATATACTTCCACTTTTAATAACAACGCAGTGAAAAATATTCATCTTTAGCTGCTCCTAAAGTAAGCTTTTCTAGTAAAACCCTAAGTAGAAATAAATTCACATGATTTCATGCTTCTTAACCATATGATTCTGTATCTCGGCTCTGTTTATTGTTTCTGATTTGCACTCAAAGTACATTTTCCGTACAACAATATGAAATATTCACACTGAGGTTATCGCAGCAGCGTTTATGAAATTTTAAAGACTGTTGTCTGTTGAAGGTGTACTGTAAAAGCCTGGGTGAAGCAGTCCGTGTTTATGGAGAACGTCTTCAAAGACATCAAACGAATGATTGCAACAAACACTTATCCGGCGATTTTAAAATAATAATCCATTACACCACCACAATAAACAACAATCTATTTCATACTAAATAATTTCTCCTGAGGATTATCCCACTGATCAAAAGAAAGAAAGAAAACAAATACATTAATTTAAAAGATGTTTCAGGCATTCACTTTATATATATATATATATTTAATAATAGCAATAAGCATGTTTTATCTCTTTTTCTCAGGTCACAAAAGGTATCAAATATTTATTTCTATATCTGTTTATTTGATAGAAAAAACACCCCTAGATTTAGCAGAAAATGCATTTGAATGCATTTATTTTGTGCTATGTATACTACAAATACATTTACATATGTATATGATTAATAAAAATACCTTACAATTGTTCTTTTGGTAAACTAAAAGTCTGCTAAAGTGGAACAACTAATTTTGTGCTTTAAATGCAAAATTAAATTTAAATAAAATTGAACTTTAAATGCGTGCTGATGTACAACTAAATGTATACTTGAACATATTTGTGCTAAATTGCTCAAGTGGAAATATTGCAAGTTTACTTCAGGTACACTTTGAATATCCTGCATTTAAAGACTAATATTATTCAAAGATCATACATTCCTTATTAATAGTAATATTAAAACACATTTTAGGCATACTATTTAGAAATGTGCATTGTGTCATATATAAATACTCCAAATAAAGTTTAATTATAATTATAATGTATATCAGTTAGCCATAAGTGATTATGTCAACAAATATGTTAATGAATTTTAAGTATACTTGGTGTGGAAAAAAAGTATTTTAAATACATTATTGCATATATTGTTTTTCTTTCTTTCTTTTTTTTACTGGAGACAATTTGTTTGAAAACAAAGGAAGGGGCATAAAATACATAATATAATACTTTGATTTTTTTGATATTTTTTTTTTTTTACTTATTTAAATTTATATTTTTAGTAAATGAATGATGTATGTCTTGGACAGGCTCACTCACTTTCCACCAACACCAATTTCCGACACCAAATTAACAAAAAATTGGATGGCCAAAACTAATCTCACAAACATCTAGAGTATATTCAAAAACCCATGTGTCTTTATTAAATAAAAAGGATTTATCCATGATATGTTTTTTATTCTGTTATGACATCCCATCCTTTGCCTGAACATTCAACTCTACTGAAGAGATGAGATTTTTTTGGATGGGTTTTGTCATTGCGGTTAGCAGTTTCCTGCCCCCCACCCCTGAGTCCCGAGCAAAAGATGGCAGTTACGAGCAGCAGGAGATTTTGTCGATGGTCACGTCTGTCTCGCTCGCAGTCAGTATCCTCTGCCCTCAGCCGTTGGCACGATTGTGTCTCCCCGGCTAGTCCTGTCAATCAGCAGCCAGAGGTAGATGGCCAGGCCTGTGGATAGAGGCAACCAGCGGCCTGTGAGCAGCCCCACAGCTATCACCACCCTAATGGAAAGCAGAAGAGGATGGAGACGTGCAATGCTGATAATTCCATGATCTCAACAGTCTGCAAACATTCCCACATCTGACATGCTCTGAAAGGAGCCTGAAGCCTTTCATTGACACTGTGGCGTGATGGAGCTGTGCCAAGCGAGCATGTAGCGCTGCCAGGATGCGTGATGGGAACTATGGCACCCTACAACATCATTTGTTCGTTTGGTTACCACACTGTTATTCAGCCTAGCAAACCATTCTCAGATTTTGGACATCAGTTCTATCAATAAATTATGAAATTTATTCATAAATACAATCCAGATTGGACTAATAAAGTCATGAATTGATCTGAATTTATCAGCAAAACTGAACAAGTGGGAAACACATGCAATAAAGACATATTAATACGTTTCATGGCTATATTAAAAGGAAAAATAACATGTTTATTAAACATCATGACTACAATATTGTAGGCTTATAATGAATAATTTGTATCATCTGTAGAAATGATTAATTATTTGTTTAAATGTAGAGGGGAATTATGGTGTATAATGTGTGAACTTATGTATTACGCAATATTGTAGTCATAAAAATTGTTCTTGTCTAGTGTTTTGAAAACACTTAATTCATTTTCTAATTAGTCAGGGTCTTGAATGATTATGTATGGTGTCTCCAAGTGAAGTTCATCAAATGAATACGTTTTTAAAAAGTAAATTATCGTTAAAGTATTTAAAAATACATTCTTTATCATTTAATGAAGTTGGGTTACATTAATTTTGACAGGTAAAGTGGCAGCTGCTCTCAGTGGACACTCAGTCTAAAAACTCACTTGAATTGAGGTTTATGAAAAAGACAATTTAGAATACGTCTTGGGGGAAATAATTGAAATTTGAAGGATTTATTTTTTTTGTAATTCCAATCAAATGCATTGCATATGTGTACAAAACCAATATGTTTGCATGACTCTCTCTAAAATCAATAAACACTATGTTTTACATGCTCTGCATTATTACAGCCTTGAGAAACAACATAATATGATAACTGCATCAAATAGATCATGAGTTAAATAAATCACCAATTAAATGTAGGTAGATTTAAGTACAGTGTTATTTGCTTAACTTTTTTCAACATTTTTCTTTTTGTTCATGCTAAGAATTAATGTGTTATGCCGTTCACAGGCCTTTTGGAAAGGGTTTCCCTCCCCTTGAACTCAAAAAAGAAATGCTATCTACATTTAAATCGACGACTGTGGAAGTTTTTTAAAGACTTTTGAATATTTACATTACATTTGCATGCCAGTGTGGTTAATGGCATTAAGGCATTTCTCTAGATGAATTCAGCACTTCTGTACCTCTCTGAAGATCCTGTAGATTTCCATTTTTTAGATCTATAATTATCTTCCAAATGCAAAACCAGAGAATACATTGTGCTCACAAGCAGAATTCATTGTTTAAAACTAGATATCTCTTTGCGGCCTAATTAATATATTACTGGGAAGGAAGCTTGGTGAGATGCTAAATATACAAAGAAGTGGTCAAAAAAAAAACTGTCATTCCCTGAAATGTTCCACTCAGCTGCGGAGCCTGAAGCCTTTCATTGACACTGTGGCGTGATGGAGCTGTGCCAAGCGAGCATGTAGCGCTGCCAGGATGCGTGATGGGAACTATGGCACCCTACAACATCATTTGTTCGTTTGGTTACCACACTGTTATTCAGCCTAGCAAACCATTCTCAGATTTTGGACATCAGTTCTATCAATAAATTATGAAATTTATTCATAAATACAATCCAGATTGGACTAATAAAGTCATGAATTGATCTGAATTTATCAGCAAAACTGAACAAGTGGGAAACACATGCAATAAAGACATATTAATACGTTTCATGGCTATATTAAAAGGAAAAATAACATGTTTATTAAACATCATGACTACAATATTGTAGGCTTATAATGAATAATTTGTATCATCTGTAGAAATGATTAATTATTTGTTTAAATGTAGAGGGGAATTATGGTGTATAATGTGTGAACTTATGTATTACGCAATATTGTAGTCATAAAAATTGTTCTTGTCTAGTGTTTTGAAAACACTTAATTCATTTTCTAATTAGTCAGGGTCTTGAATGATTATGTATGGTGTCTCCAAGTGAAGTTCATCAAATGAATACGTTTTTAAAAAGTAAATTATCGTTAAAGTATTTAAAAATACATTCTTTATCATTTAATGAAGTTGGGTTACATTAATTTTGACAGGTAAAGTGGCAGCTGCTCTCAGTGGACACTCAGTCTAAAAACTCACTTGAATTGAGGTTTATGAAAAAGACAATTTAGAATACGTCTTGGGGGAAATAATTGAAATTTGAAGGATTTATTTTTTTTGTAATTCCAATCAAATGCATTGCATATGTGTACAAAACCAATATGTTTGCATGACTCTCTCTAAAATCAATAAACACTATGTTTTACATGCTCTGCATTATTACAGCCTTGAGAAACAACATAATATGATAACTGCATCAAATAGATCATGAGTTAAATAAATCACCAATTAAATGTAGGTAGATTTAAGTACAGTGTTATTTGCTTAACTTTTTTCAACATTTTTCTTTTTGTTCATGCTAAGAATTAATGTGTTATGCCGTTCACAGGCCTTTTGGAAAGGGTTTCCCTCCCCTTGAACTCAAAAAAGAAATGCTATCTACATTTAAATCGACGACTGTGGAAGTTTTTTAAAGACTTTTGAATATTTACATTACATTTGCATGCCAGTGTGGTTAATGGCATTAAGGCATTTCTCTAGATGAATTCAGCACTTCTGTACCTCTCTGAAGATCCTGTAGATTTCCATTTTTTAGATCTATAATTATCTTCCAAATGCAAAACCAGAGAATACATTGTGCTCACAAGCAGAATTCATTGTTTAAAACTAGATATCTCTTTGCGGCCTAATTAATATATTACTGGGAAGGAAGCTTGGTGAGATGCTAAATATACAAAGAAGTGGTCAAAAAAAAAACTGTCATTCCCTGAAATGTTCCACTCAGCTGCATCAAACACACGTGAACCAGCTAATGAGGGTCTTCAGGATTACTTGAAAATCACAGGCAGGTGTGTTGAAGCATGGTTGGAACTGAAGTCTGGAAGGTAGGACTCCAAGAGCACTACCCTTGCTCCAGGGGAAAATGGAAAAACAATCACCAAAAAAAAACTGTCATTCCCTGAAATGTTCCACTCAGCTGCATCAAACACACGTGAACCAGCTAATGAGGGTCTTCAGGATTACTTGAAAATCACAGGCAGGTGTGTTGAAGCATGGTTGGAACTGAAGTCTGGAAGGTAGGACTCCAAGAGCACTACCCTTGCTCCAGGGGAAAATGGAAAAACAATCACACACTTTTGACAATTAAACAGACACTCGAGAGCGTGTAAACTAAATATCCATGAGCAGAAATGCCTACTCTGCTTCTTTGTCTGAGAAGCAATCTGTATTTTCATTCTGGCTAGAAGGTCGTTGTACATCCTTCCATCCATCTTCCAAACCACCTGTCCTATTCAGGGTTGTGGGCATCTGTGGCCATAGGCAGGGAAACACCCTGGATGCACCCTGAGCTGGATGTATTTGGGTTGTGAGGGAAACCTAAACACCTGGTCCACAGAAACAAAGGGAGAACATGCAAACTCTATACTGAAAAGCCTCCTGGTTCGGCCAGGACTCAAACTAGGGACCATTTCAGGTGATAGTACTACCCACACTCTAAAAAATACTGGGTTAAATCCAACCCAGTGCTGGGTAAAATAGGGACAAACCCAGCAATTGGGTTGTTTTGACCCAGTGGTTGGGTTAAATGTTTACACGACCGCTGGGTCAAAACAACCCAATTGCTGGGTTTGACCCTATTTTACCCAGCCCTGGGTTGGATT
>NW_015506303.1:198077-198981 GCF_001515645.1 Sinocyclocheilus grahami | reverse complement strand
ATTGCTGGTTTTGCCCCTATTTTACACAGCACTGGGTTGGATTTAACCCAGCATTTTTTAGAGTGCACTAAGCCACCATACTGGCCTAATTATATTTAAATATTAGGGGCTTTCGCATGTAGCTCTAGGAACTAGCCAGCAGGGTGTTTCCTAGAGAACGTCTCGGTTACGTATGTAACCCTCGTTCCCTGAAGGAGGGAACGGAGATGTCACGTCGGAGGACCGACGAATTGGGATCTCTCTTAGAGGGACCAATCTACTTCGAGTGTAAACTAAACGAGCCAATGCACATTGGCATGCAATTATTGCATCCAGCTGCTGCTGATCACAGCGTGAGTATAAGTAGGCAGCAGATGCAGCTCATATTCAGGTTTTCGCTGAGGAGCCGAGCCGGTGACCCGGCCGCTCAGGGGTGGTACAGGAGCTGTGGCGACAGGACGTGACGTTTCCGTTCCGGAGAACGAGGCTCTGGTTTACATACGTAACCGAGATGTTCCCTTTCAGTCGGTCACTCTCGACGTCACGTCGGAGGACCGACGAATTGGGATCCTACCAAAAGGCCACAGCTACCCCGCTTCCAGTGTCCTGTGGAAGCCACCTGCGCCCCTATTTTTTGGCGTAGGCCAGGGCTTCTTAACAAGAGGGCCAGCTACTGCTGCTATGGCACTACACAATGAGTAAAACTGGATAACACTGGGAAAACATACCCGTTCTACTTGGAACAGGGGCATTACGGAAGCTCGAACCTTCCCGAAGGAGGTTTCGGAAGCAATACACATATGGACATCCCTTAGGTGCATATGGAAGAATGGAGGTGATTGAACCCTCTTGGAATGGCAGAAGTCTGCCGGGGAAACACGGGCTCAAGGCTATACCGTGGACTTTACACATATGAGATCCACTT
>NW_015506303.1:179115-197543 GCF_001515645.1 Sinocyclocheilus grahami | reverse complement strand
CTACGTAGCACCTTAAGGCTCGGACGGGACAGCAAAACTAGGGCTGGGTCTGCCTCCTCCGAGGGCAGCGCTTGGAGTTTCACCGCCTGATCCCTGAAGGGAGTAGCGGGAACCTTGGGCATGTAGCCGGGCTGGGGCCTCAGGGTTACCTGGGTATCAGCCAGCCCTAGGGGGGCCGCCCTCGGCGACGGCAGCAGCTGCACGCCGGGGCAGGATGTACCTGCTGGCCTCAGTCTGCCTTGGTCAGTGGAGAACCGCTGGGCAAGTTCTCCACAGTGTCGCCGAAAGGCCGGCCTGGGACACGGGGGAGTTCAAGAATTGTGTCTTGTCCGTCTCACTCATGTCAGCCAGTCATAGCCAGAAATGGCGCTCCCGGACCACCATACTCACGCTGTGATCAGCAGCAGCTGGATGCAATAATCGCATGCCAATGTGCATTGGCTCGTTTAGTTTACACTCGAAGTAGATTGGTCCCTCTAAGCGAGATCCCAATTCGTCGGTCCTCCGACATTACATAGAGAGTGACCGACTGAAAGAGAACCAGTTTCCCCCTTGGGCCGTTTTCCTTGTTGCATTCACACCGGCAGTGGGAACTCTGAAGCGGTCGACAGCAATGTCTTTATTCACTGTTTTTACAAAACGTCAGCAACCGATAAATGGGGGACACCGTGATCGGAGCTGTTTTTTGTTGTGTCATGGGTATAGTGATAACTGAGATGGAATGTAAATGCACAATTCACACAACTGAAAGAGCATGAAAATCTGGCTAAATCTCCTATGACAACTTGCAGTGTTACATATCATGGAGGCTGAGAAAAGAACACAACGCTGCAGACAACAGGTAGCTAAATGTCATTATCTCTGTTTTTCATGTTCATGGAGTAAATATTTCTACACAACTTTTTAAAAATGCCGGAGAGCCGGTGTTTTGTATGCGTTTGGCCAATCAGGGTACACTTACATCATTGGTAGTTCCTATATAACTATTTTAGACCCTACTCTGAAATAGGAGGCAATTTAGTTCCCCCAAACAGAGTTCCCAGAACTAAATATGGTTGTAGTTGCAAACACACCAAAAACGGGAACTTCCGCCAATAGTTCTAGGAACTATGAAAAGGTTCCTCCGCTGTGAAAGCCCCTTATAATTAAACAAATTTTGGTCCATTTTGGTCAGGTGGTCTTTTCCTGTGGGGAAGTTCCTCATCAGAATCAGCTGGCCCAAAGTAGACCAGGGACCGGTTGCATAAACTGTTTAGACTAGTCTTAAAAATTTAGTCACCTGTTTTTTTCTCTTCAAGACAGGTCATAACTTTTTTAATTCAGTAATGAAAAGGTAGATTGTTCTTATTTGTATTGGAAAAGTAAGACTGATTACCTGTTG
Source organism: Sinocyclocheilus grahami (assembly GCF_001515645.1). NCBI lineage: Eukaryota > Metazoa > Chordata > Actinopteri > Cypriniformes > Cyprinidae > Sinocyclocheilus > Sinocyclocheilus grahami. The sequence goes on along the minus strand of NW_015506303.1, from coordinate 196,162 downwards.
GCAACTGCTAGTTGGTCAAACTAGTTCTTAAAGTCCCCATGAAATGAAAATTAAAGTTTTTTAGGTGTTAGTATCAATATGTTAGTCTTAAGGTTATCTATACGGCAGTGTGCTCCAAAACAGTGACAAAATTCGCATTTAGAAGATATAAGCATTCAAAGCTTGCAGTTCGTCACTTCCGCCAAAACGGCTCAACGATTTTTTGACGTCACATCATACTTCAGCAGCTCATTAAACTTTCTGTCCAATCAAATGCTCTCTAGAATCCGAAGCGCCCGCCCCCTACACTATAAAATAGATGCTGAAGCCATGGCTAAAATCGGTCACTTGTCCACATAATTAGTATTTTCTGTACAGTGAAGTGCACTATATAGGGGACAGGGAACGATTCAAACAGTGTAAATATGCTTTCCATTGTGGAAAAAAAAGAAGTTTGGTTTCGCACTGTGTCACACTAACCACCGCACCGCACACACACTCTGCTCCGGTCCAGAAACACGATAGCACGGAGCGGATCACATGCACGAGTCGGCGCAGACCACAAAATGTATCGGAGCTATTTGAATTCTACACAGAATGCTATATTTTATAGCAATATGGATGAGATTGTGGCTGGCATACCCTGTCAAATGTGACTTTACGGAGCTCAACGGCTCTGAACGGCTCTAGCCCAAGCTGTGATATAAACAAACGCTATTGGCCATTTTAAAAAGGGGCAGGGCTGCTTGATATGTCCCGCCCTGTCTTCCTGTTTCATTTAAAATGACGTCAACACATAGAGTAACGCTGCGTGTTTCTAAGCATTTCAGGGGACCTTTAAGACGCAGTCTTAACATGGTGGCTAAGTTTATGCAACTGGCCCAAATATTGAAACAAATATTTGATAATGTGGAGATTTTCTATGGTGCTGGTCCTCATTCATGGTCTGAGATGGTCTGGTCATACAACCCAGGTGTGTCCCTGCCTACGGCCCCAAGAAACTGGGATAAGCTCCAGCATCCTGTGACCGTACATGGGACCAGTGGTTTGGAAAAGAGTGATAGTTCTCATTCACATTCCTGGAGTGCTCAGAACTGCACATATTTGATGTCTCCTTAACCTGACGCACAGTTTGTGGCTTGAATAAATGATGCATTTAAATAGCACCTTATTGTGTATTGTTGTACACCCAAAGCGCTTTACAATCATGTGGGGGGGGGGTCTCTCCTCACCCACCACCAGTGTGCAGTGTTCTCACCTCACACCAGCTACAGGTGGAGAGGAGAGAGCGTCATAGAGCCAATCAAGTGGTTGGGGATTATTAGCAGACCCTGATTGACAAAGGCCAAGGGGGCAATTTGGCGAGGACACCGGGGTTATACCCCTACTCTTTACGAGAAGTGTCATGGGATTTTTAATGACCACAGAGTCAGGACCTCGGATTAACGTCTCATCCGAAAGACGGTGCTTTTTGACAGTATAGTGTCCCCGTCACTTTACTGGGGCATTAGGACCCACACAGACTACCCTGCTGGCCTCACTAACACCTCTTCCAACAGCAACGTAGTTTTCCCAGGAGGTCTCCCATCCAGGTACTGACCAGGTTCAACCCTGCTTAGCTTCAGTGGGCAACCAGTCTTGGGCTGCAGGGGGATATGTCTGGCTTGGGTCATTTGAACCTCATAGTATAGCTCTAATGCAATGCATTGCTCTAATAAATTAAGGTTAGAGCTGCAAGACTTAGAATCCCTCGATTTGGCTTTTCATGTGTCTAAATTCACTGTCTGCTTTATGCTATCATCATCAAAGTCATTATAAGGCTCTCAAGAGACTTTCACAAATGTACTCTTTACTCCTTCTGTGCCATTCATGCGTTTGAGACCACAAATATATTGTCCTGAGTTTCATTTAGCCACATTGGCGATAATAGATCAGAGTCTTGCCCAGATTCAGATGGAGTTGATTAATAAAGCAGAGCGCTTAACTTTGTGTGGGTAAACACACTTTGTAACCTACACTTACATTTCTCTGTTGGATCAATAATTCATTGCTAGCGATGATTCTTTCATGAGACTTGCTGCACATTATTCATGCTGGGCTGCAGAAAGTAGGACACATATAGAGTGAGCGAGCAAGCGCTGCTAGCATACGGATGAGAGTATCGCTGGAAACTCACAGGCTTCAATCAAGGGGGAGGGTGAACGCTCAAACATCTAACTTAGAGAGTTAGCAGGTTTGTGGTTGACACAAAGATCGAGCAGGGTAGCTGGAGAACCTTGGTGGCCTACATTTGCAGTATAACCTGAGCCAGGAAGAGGAATCGTCTGTGTCTGGGATGAAGACATCTCAGGTGTTGAATAAATATTCAGGCAGCAGTTTTCTTTGCTGTCGTTAGCTCAAGGGCAGTGTGTGTTCAGGAAAGGTAATGGCGCACACATCGTGCTGCGAGAGGTGAATCTCGGGAGGGAGTGTGTGTATGATGGAGAGAGAGAGAGAGACAGAGTGATAGGATGTGATGTTTTCGGGCTGTAACAAGTGTCAGAAACCATCTGGTTTTATAGTTGGTGGCACAAGATGCTGGTGTGTGGAGAAATAATATATAACAACCAAAAACCACAGCGGGGCAAACATTTCTGCAGCATTTCTGGTTCCATTGACATTAAACAGATGACAAGGGAAGACAAGCCTAACAGAATGCATTGACATTCCAGATGCATTATTTTGTTGGGGCCTCACAGAGACCATGTAATTGTTGCTGTACAGTACGTAGCCTGAATTACAATCACCATGTGCTTATTGTTATGAATTTACTTTGTGTTCCTCTAGACCAGACGGCATGCCCACAGTCTGTTCACTGCCGCCTTGTGCATATTGCCAACAGAACTGGCGAGAAGCTGTGAAAAATCACAAGCGCCAATCAGATTGGCAGACTCACTTATAAAAATAAAGGTTGTTTAATGGCATTAGTGGTTCCAAAAAGGTCTTTTAACGTCCTTGAAACCTCTCACAAAAGTTTGTTCATAGTCAATGTTCTTCAGACAAAGAAAATCATGGTTCTTCACTGAAAGGTGCTTTAGTACATTAGTTCTCAGTTCCAGTCCTGGGGACCTCCTGCTCTGCTCATTTTGTTTGTCTCTCTTATCTTATACACTGAGTTCAGTTCATGGATCTCGCTCCTAACGAGCTCATGATCTGAATCAGGTGTGTGCAGAGCAGGGGGTCCCCAGGACTGGAATTGAGAACCAGTGCTTTAGCAAACCCAAAATGGTTCTTATTTGGCATCGCTGCAGAAACTAGAACCTTTATTTTTAAGTGTACTATGCAACCATATTTTACAACTGTATTTACCGGGTGAACATACAAGCACTTTTTTATACATTTTTTATAAATTTCTTCTGTGTTATATTAGCAAGTATTTGACTTGTATTTATTGAATACATTTGCTATAAGTATATCCATCCTTACCTGGATACACACAGTACGGATATATACACTCTAAAAAATGCTGGGTTAAATATAACCCAGTGCTGGGTTAAAAAGGGACAAACCCAGCTATTGGGTTGCTTTGAACCCAACCGCTGGGTCAAAACAACCCAATAGCTGGGTTTGTCCCTTTTTATTTATTTATTTTTATTTAACCCAGCATTTTTTTTTAGAGTGTACTGTATAGTGGGGAAGTCGTGGCCTAATGGTTAGAGAGTAGGACTTGTAACCCAAAGGCTGTGTGTTCTAGTCTCGTACCGGCAGGTATTGTAGGTGGGGGAGTGAATGTACAGCTCTCTCTTCCACCTTCAATACCATGACAATACCTTGAGCAAGGCACTGAACCCCCAACTGCTCCCTGGGCACCGCAGCATAAATGGCTGCCCACTGCTCCGGGTGTGTGTTCACGGTGTGTGTGTGTTCACTGCTGTGGGTGTGCGCTTTGGATGGGTTAAATGCAGAGCACTAATTCCAAGTATGGGTCATACTTGGCCACATGTCACGTCACTATACAAATCATAATTGCCTGATTTTTGCAAAATGTAACTATATTATAATCCGGCTCTTTATATAAAGTTGTATATATAAGTATGTCCAACTTTATCCACACACATACAGTACTCTCGCATAGGGCGATATATACTATAAAGCAAATCTCAGTTGCTTGATTGCTTGTAGTGTTGCAAAATGTAACTATATTAGTGCACAGATGTAATAGTTGCAAAATTAACTATATTGCATGAAGATAAGATATTATAAACATTAACGTCATGATTTTCTAATTTAAGCAATGAGTATTGTGAAAAGTGCTATACAAATAAATTTGACTTTACTTTGTGGCCAGAATAAATGCAATGTGGACCAGACTTTACGGTGACAGTCAAATTCTGGTTATGTTATACTACTGAAGGTCCTACTGTCAGAACTTGAGACTCTCTAAGTGGAAAAGCATAAAAATTGTCAAAACATGATTTCGACAGAGATGTAACAGTGGGCAGTGTTATATATTATCAACAACCCAACTACTGGACAGGGCTTGAATTCTCATAGCTAGTAGTTTGTTTCAAAATCACGTTTCTAATTGTACAATTTGACATAAAAACCTCAGTTTATTAATGCAAACATTTATGATGTCTGTGTTTCAGCTGTAATATTGGATGGTAATATTCCAGTAGTCCATTTAGAGCTGAAAGGGCAGCAGGACATACTGACCTTTCTTACACTAATGGTGATTTCTCTCTCTCTCTCTTTCTCTCTCTCTGTCTGACAAACACTCAGTGGAGTGCAGCCATTCCCAGGGGTTCAGAGTCCACAGGAACTGCCCTTAGAAACACGCTCTCTGCCAATGAAAGTGAAGAAATGTGTTTCACAGGTGAGAAACACTTGAGATTAGTCTGCCTGATTGTTGGGAAGAAACACAATGTTTACACTTTCCCTTGTGTGGTATAGTGTGGTCTATTGTTAGCACACCTGGACTTTGTTGTCAGGGAGTGTTGTTTTGTTCTTTCCTTCACCTCATTAATGAAAAGGATCAGGACGTTTCCATTCTTATCTATATTGCATGTGCTGTTATTGTGGTTCAGACACAGTCCAACCTTTGCACAGGACAACATGGCACTGCATATCAAATGTGTTCTGTGATAAAGTGTCCAATGTCTGGTTTATGTTTACTATGACATTTGAACGTATCATGTTACTTGTAAAATATCCAATTATGAACAGTTGTTGGAGTGTGACGGTATAATCTTATGACTCATTATTTCAAAATAAAGGTTCGGTGGATTTCCCCTCAAGAAAACCTCCAACAAAACAGTGTTCGCCAGAACTTCAATAAAAAGTATAGCACTATAATGTGGTGTTATGTAATTTTGGTGACTGAATGTGATGGATATACTGTATGTATATAGTTAATTCAGCAAGCATGCATTAAATTAATTATAGGTGACAGTAAAGTATGGAAGCTAGTTTCCAGCATCGGATAAAACAAGCAAACAAACATATATGAATAAATAAATAAATGAATGAAAGAAATAAATACATTTAAAATGATATTATGACTATTGGATTTTTTCTCCGAATTGCGAGAAGAAAAGTCGGAATTGTGGGATGAAAAGTCACAATTACCTTTTTTATTTTTAATCCATGGTGGTAAAAACAACATTTATATATATATCACAGTTCTGTGAATATATGAATTTTCTGATCTTATGAACCTTCTATTCATCGAGGAATCCTGAAAAAGGACCACATTTTACACAAAACTATTAACATTGATTCTTGAGCAGAAAATAAGCATATTAGAATGATTTCTGAAGGACCATGTGAACCTGAAGACTGGAGTAATGATGCTGAAAATTCAGCTTTGCATCACAGGAATAACTTACATTTTAATATATATATATATATATATATATATATTCACAAAAAAGGCTATTGCTATTTTTTATTATATAAATGCTGCCTTGGTGAGCATAAGAGACTGGTCTAGTATGTCACTCACTCAAAGCTATTGTATTATTTAAAGTGTTTATTTAATGGTTTTAAAGTATTTTTTAGTGCATTTACATTAATTTTTGCCTCATGGAATGTATTGTTACATTTTTACAATAGTTTACAATAGAAAACAGTTATGTTAAATTGTAATACTATTTCACAATATTACTGTTTGACTTTAATCAAATAAATTCCGCCTTGGCAAGTATAAAATACTTGTCCATTTAAAGGACCTACTGACCTTTTGAACAATAGTGTTTATCTTTATGGTCACTATACTCACGGTAAAGTTCTAATGACAGCTGTTATATAGTTTTACAGCATTTTACAGTGAAATCATTTGTATTATCTTCCCAAATATGGTACGGTCTACAAGATCTTAATAGCCCAACCTTGTTTGTGTGGTACATCGTGTTTGCAGCGCCTCCCTGAAAACAAAACCATAAAAACAAAGGAAGTATCAGTTTGTCATGATCCGATTACTCTTATAACGTTTACAAGATGATAACAATCGTCTCCATATCGACATGCACTCAGACAGTCTGATGACCGGGAGTATATTATATGATGAAATAATTGTTTTCATAAACAAATTAGTCCCTTGAAATGGATACGGTCGCATTGCAAAGTGGAGAGCCCACTTTTACTGTAACTGCCTGTCTATCTCATTACATTACACAATTATATATTTATATTCATAAACATATTATAAGGTAAAAGAGACTTTATCCGTTCTGATAAGCCTATAAAGCTGATTTCTGCTTACCTTTTTTATTCTGTGGCACACCAAAGCAATTTTTGCTCTTTTTGTAATCTTTTTTCTTTTTCTGCCTGAGGGCAAGTTCAAAGTTTCCTCCTAAAGCTCCATTTATCACTATGTCTACTTTAGAGGTCAGAGAGCCCTTCAGAATGAAAACAACTCTCCCCAATGATACACTATGAGGTAATGGCTGATTTGAAGGCAAAAGTTGAGCTCGCTGTCAAGAGATTTCCAGAGGTATTTGTCAGATAAGAAGTCTGTATGGTCATTAGCGCATTAGAGCATGATGCAATCACACACCTGTGATGATAGACGGATACAAAGAGCCATATAACAAGCTCACTGTAGACAAGCTCTTTCAAGATCACTTGTATTTTTTTCTTAGCTAATAGTGTATATAATATGTATGGATGTCTAATCATAAATCAGCTGTCCTGTTAAGATGCTTGATGAATGCAGATCCTGAACTTTTTCATACGTGTCTATAGAAGTGCACAAAGTCTGGTTATCATTTGCACGCCTCATTGGACTTCATCCCATTGCCATTCATTACAGGGCAATTGAAGCATCATGACTGGTCTGTGCAAATTATGGTGTGGCAAAAAAAAAAAAAAGATTTCAGATACCATTACATTAGAAAATGTCATACAAAAGGGCATTTAAATGAATGAATGCATGGATGGATGGATGAATAAATAAACGTATATGTATAACTTTTTACACAAAAAACAATGAATAAATAAAATAAAAAATATATATAAATAAAACAAAATCATATAAAAACCTTAATTATTTAGTTAAAGTCATTGCATAAAAAAGGAAAAATGAGATTTACAACATTGTTAACTATTAAAAGATTTAAAATGTATAAAAAGTGATACAATTATATTAAAATGTATGAAAACTATAAACTAAACTAAAACTATGATACAATTATTTTATTATTATTATTATTATTGTTGTTTAATATACACATTTTTTAAAAATAATGTTTTTCGTTACTTTTTTTGCTCTTATTGTAGAATATAGTGAGAATATTGAGCTCATGCACAAGTAGGAAAAAATATTCAGAGGTTCAAAATGGGCAAAAAATATGCAATTTGGTGCAGATGCTGATATTTATATGGGCAAAAAGTAAGATAAATTTTGATACATTTGCATAAAATGCATATAAATATCAGTTGCCACTCTATGCTGTATCTCCTAATAATATGTCTCGGTGAGATCATATTTAAATGGTTAACTCTGATGTTTCAAAACAAATAATTAAATTCAATGCAGTGTTGACAAATGTTCCTCAGTTATTTGATATTTACCTTTTAACATGATTTTTTTCTGAAAATTAATGCATGGATAATGAAGTAAACCTAAGCTGCTTTAGTCCAGTAAGTGTTCATCTTGAAATATTCCTAACAATATAAAAGTTATGTTTACTTCATAAAAATCCATAAAATAATTCACAGAAAAAAGCATGTATACCATGACCTGAAGATACAACGACACTTTTAGAGTTAAAGGCCTTTTTGCGTAGAAATTATAAACTATCAAACAGATGACAGAAGGCATGTAGTACAAACAGATTGTACAACAGATTTTGTCTTTTTTTTTTTTTTAATTTTGATCATGTTGATCATTTAGAGGCTTTAGAAATCTGTGTATGAAGCATGGTACAGTATAGGCTTTTTTGGGTTAACATACTTTCTTCTAGCCTACACTGTAAAAAATGACCGTGAATTTAACGGTAAAAGACTGTAAAAATGCTACAGTAAAAACCTGTTAAATGGTTAACGGTAAATTCCCCTACTATATACGGTGAAAAACTGTATTGGACATTACATGTATTGGACATTAATTTTACGGTATATATCGTTTTTGGAAGTGAAAAAGGCCGTATAATTTACAGTGAATAACCGTGAATTGACATTCCCAGAATTCCCTTCGTTACATTTCAAATTTGATGTTTTTTTGTTGAAATAACTATGTTTCTTCTTATTTTTTTTCTTATCAGTTTTGTATATTAGGGTTGTGTGTTACACCTAATGATGTTAAATTAATGTGTATTGCATTATTGCAGTTTCATGTGTGTTACCGTGATGCTGTTTGGTGTTTGTGTGAATGACACTGTGCACCTTCTATATATGTTAATATTTAAAAGCTGCTTGTGATGGGCTTTGGTTCATCATGTGACTTTCTCATCACCTCCTGCATTTGGTGGTTATCAGTGTATTACAAAGATACAAAACAGATTTCAGTACTTCAATAGGTTGGTATATTAACATTATATCAGTTAATGAAATTACGGTATTTAACTGTAAATTTAAAACCTAAAACGTTGCTACCGTATTTTTTACCGTAAATGTTACAGATTTTTTTTTACAGTGCACTTTATAACCCAAGTATAACTGTATAACTAAGTCATCCACACAATACTGTTGTTTGTCTGAGAAACCCAACCAGCCCAACTCGTGGCATGAATTTGGAGCGACGACAATCATGTGTATTCAATGCAGCTCACAAACAATTTCAAAATACTGACCTATAAAATAAAAAAATTTAATTTTTCCATCCATATTGTTTAATGTCCTGCACCAAATAACTCATTCCGTGCACAATAAAGTCGATCTAATTTTCCGAGGCCTCTAGCTGAACTAGATGTGTGTAACAGGATTCGGCCGTCTGCGGCAGGCTAATCACTTCACTGTGAAAGCCGGCAGTCGCATGGGGAGAAAGCGCCTTTGGTGTCCTGTGTGTGCATTGGGGTCAATTGGCATCACACTCCCACAATTCTCTGCTAGTCCAAATGGCAAAGCTGGTGAACACACAGCAATTCAGCCCTTCGCTTTTAATAAAGCTGTCAGCGATGACACAGCCGGCCGGGTCTGCGTGCGTGCGCGTAACTTCTTCCTCTCTCTCTTCCTGCGATCGGGACGAGGGGGATTATGGAGATGAGGCTGTGCATTGTTATAGACTGGGGAGCATTGTCTTTTTTTCCTCACAGAGCAGTCTGCAGCTTCCCCCGGTTTCATAAATGCCCGCACTGATGAGCTGTCTCTTTGGGGTAAAAAAAAACACCTAACAAAGCTATTTTAGCTCAGCTGTTAAGTAGATGTGGCAGGCTTTGGCAGGAAGAAACCATGGCATTTTTTCTAACTCTATTTCATTCTGCCCTTTCAAGTTTTAATTGCCCTTACCCTGCCAAGTGCAGCCAGATCCTTTGCCAGTGTCACCAAAATAGCAATTACACAGCATGCACACAGCATTTTGCATATCATTTGAAATAATCTCTGAGTTTGGCTTTTTTTTAGGATGTGTAGATGCTAAAAAAGAATGAATTACAAAAATTGCATAATCACATAAAATGATGAAACAAATGATGGCTTACTGGATATAATGTAAAAGATATCATGTTTGATAATATTATGTAATATATAATTTCTGAACGATATTTGCTCATATATTTATTTGTTGGCTGGTTTTCATGATCATTTTTATTATCGTTTTTAAACGATAACACCTATATTGTTTTTAAACAATAACACTTTATTGTACAGTGACCTTGTTACACATATTACATATTACTTACTATAGTAATAACAACTAAACCTAAACATATTGTTAACTAATTTTACTCTGTTCTTATTTGTATTATTATTATTAGTATTGCAAAACTTTACAATAAGGTTCCATTTGATAGTAATAGTTAACTGCATTAGTTAACATGAATTAACAATGAAAAATACTAAATAATTTGATATTGGTTCATGTTAATTCCAAAATTTGCTACAACATTATTCAAATCAAACATTATATCTTTGAATATTATTTAATGGACCTGAGCTAGACTAACTAACAGTGAACATTTGTATTTTAGAAACTAACATTAGCAAATACTGTAAAAGCTATATTATGTATTTCTCATTTTTAGGTAATATTCATTAATGCATCAACCAACATTAACTAATGAGACCTTATTTGAAGAGTGTTGTTATTAGTCTTATTCTTATTCTTTAAATATTATTATCCATACTTACTACTACTACTACTACTAATAAACAATTTTATAAAAAAAAATAGTGCTGTCAAACGATTAATCACATCCGCAATGAAAGCTTTTGTTTACATAATATATGTGTGTATACTGAGTATATTTATTATGTATATATAAATACACACACATGCATGTCTGTATTTATGAAAAATATGTAATGTTTATATATTAAATATATTTTAATAATAAGTATTATTGAATCAATTTTAAAAGTACACTTTTATGTTTCTTGGATTTAATAAAAGAGTATATTAATATAAAAACAATATAATCATTATACCATATTAATAATAAATTTATTACATAGTTATAAACAGTTATAACATCAATGAGTTTCCTGTTTATAGTCCCAACCAGGTGTAAAGCCAGTGGTGCTTCATAATCCATATGCCACTAATGACATTGTAAGTATTTTGACAGGCTAAACCATTATGCAAAACAAGTGATGAATGCACTCATCAGCTAAGTCTCCTCATGTTCCCAAATCCCAGAGGTCCAGTCAGCCTCAACAGCCACACACGGTTTCAACCTCAGGTTAAAACACAGACCAGCCACTGTAACCAGGGTTCAAATGTTGATGGTTTGTATCAGCAGCCCAGAACCTAGGGCCACTGACAAAGTGTCAGAAGCTTTGTACTATGGGGACAGGGATGTTTCTGTGTGAGACGTACAGTACTCGCACACACTAACAGACGGGCTTGCCTTTTTAAGGTCTCCTCCCCCTCCCTTTGGACTAAGAAGATTTGTTGTTCAGACAGCTGGGTCTGGCAGTTCATGGCCCAAACCAACCCTCCTCAGCATTTACCAGCAACCCCAGACGCGTCTCTGAGTAATTATCAGTTGATAGATTGGGATAATATGCAAATATCTGCTCACATCCGTGATGAATGAACTTTATAGCTACATTTGGAAAATCTAATATGTATTATGATGCAACAATTCTTGCACACTGCACACATAATTTCATAGTGTCTTTGCAAAAAAATGCATATGTGTGTCATACATGATTATTCACAGCCACTGGTTCAAAGGTAAGACACTGAGTGCTGTCTACATCTATTATTCATTTCCACCCTGCCCATGTTATTTATGATAGTTTTAATTAAAGACAAAATGTCTTTGTGGAATTCTTTCAGAATAATGAAGCTCTGAATGACGCTGATATCAAATGTGTGCCTGGCAGTTTTGGGGGATTTTCACGTTCCAAGCTACAGTACTTATAAAGTTGTTAAACTACATTAAAGGTATTTCATTTTATTTATTTATTTATTTGCTTGTTTACAATTTTCAGTTACACTACAGTACTTGTTAGTAAAAAAAACAGCTTATTACTGGCAATGTTAAGGTGAGGTCATGTTAGCTATATTTAAATGATTTTTTGCAGGTAAAAAGTGCATTGTCTATTGTCAATAGTGTAGCAATGTATAAAGAACTGCTCACCCAGAAGTCACTGTCAAACCAAGCAGGATGGCAAAATCACGTGAACGAGTCACGTCACACTCAAAAAAATGCTGGGTTAAATACAACCCAGTGCTGGGTAAAATAGGGACAAACCCAGCAATTGGGCTGTTGTGACCCAGCGGTTGGGTTACTACCCAAAATGCTGGGTTAAACATTTAACCCAACCGCTGGGTCAAAACAGCCCAAATGCTGGGTTTGTCCCTATTTTACCCAGCACTGGGTTGTATTTAACCCAGCATTTTTAGAGTGCACCATTAAACCTGTTGCGAAATCTGCATGGGGAATATTTTTCCCCTTAAACGAGCAGAATACTACTCAAATGACTGGCTTTTACCTGCAAAATTGCATGGAGCCACAGTAAATGTTACGCATCTTCACACTAGCAAAATGAAATCAATGATTTTCAGTGACAACACTTGAGAAGATTGAAAATTCTGAACACTTTGCACCAAAAACGTAACCTTTGATATGAATAACTAAACAAAATCTAGTAATATGAATAGTAATATCTAGTAATATCTAGTAATAATTTGTTTATTATTACTCATTATTTGTTTAGTTTGCATTACTACACTCTAAAAAATGCTGGGTTAAATACAACCCAGTGCTGAGTAAAATAGGGACAAACCCAGCAATTGGGTTGTTTTGACCCAGCGGTTGGGTTAAATGTTTAACCCAACCTTCTGGGTAGTAACCCAATCGCTGGGTCAAAACAACCCAATTGCTAGGTTTGTCCCTATTTTACCCAGCACTGGGTTGTATTTAACCCAGCATTTTTTAGAGTGTACAATACCTTTATAACTCCAACAACATCTATAACAACATTAAAACATCTATAAAACATTTGATTTTGAGAATAAAAGTAAGCATGAAGGTCCACATCTAAACCTAACTTTTAGTAGGGGATGAACATATTGTACAAAAACGTACAAATGAGATCCTTCAAATTCCAATGTACTTATTCACCACCATTTCACAAAACAAAATATAGTTACTAATTGCCATGAGAGTGTATTATCTGTAACTTAATATTTCATCTGAAAATATGGCAATAGAAGAGACTTTGCAAATAAAACAAAGATTATTGGACTTCAAGATACTATTTTAGTTTTTAATTCAGTGTCTTACAAAATAAAAAGTGTATTTATCATATATACAATGTCAGTGACAATTTGCACATTGAAATGCTTAGGTTGAGGCTCAGGCATTCTACATTAGTGCAATACAATATAAGTGCAACATAAAACAAATAAAAAATGAGTCTTGTAATATGTGCAGTACGTTTTTAAAGTGCATATGCTCATTGAGTATGTTTACATGGACAACAATATTCCAATTTTAACACGATTAAGACAAATACTCTGATTAAGAATCTACCATGTAAACAGAGATTTTTGATTACCTTAATCCGGCTAAAGTCATAATCGAAGTAAACAGAAATCGGATTAAGACATGTTGAGTATTCCTATTTTAGTCGCATTATCGAAGTGCAGTATAGACATGTACACACCTTAATCACACTATTATCGCCATGCAGGACTTTTCGCCGCATTTTTCGACAGGGTACACACGGCAGTAGTCAACCGTTTGATGGCAAACAAAAGACCATGGCTTCAAAAACGCCGTCATCTGTTTGCATGACAAAGAATTAACTGCTCTTGAAGGTTTCATAAAATAAAAAATGAAACACCCAAAACTGTATATGGAATCATTACGAAGACGAACTATATGTTTATACGTGAAATTCTGCTGGGGATGTCGGATATGGCGTCGCATGGTGACGTAATGACGTGTGCCATTAATTGAACTATTTACTATAACATGAAACATGAAAGGAATATTCTAAAAGCAACTCATGTAAACACCTTAATCATAATATTGTCTTATTTAGAATAAGGTAAATAATTAGATTACTGATGTCCATGTAAACGTAGTCTTTGTAAAGGAAATTGTCATCAAGAGGTATATGTGTTTGTATACATATTTTTAAGGAGTGTACTAAGCATTATAGAGTGTTTAGAGTTCTGATGGCCTGTAGGTAGAAGCTGTTCTTCAATCTGTTGGTTCTGGATTGAATAATCCTGTACCACCAGTTTGATAAACAGGTTGTGTGCTGGGTGACTGGGGTCAGCAATGATTTTGCGAGCCTTGCTCAGACATCATGTGCAAAATATGTCCTGTAAGGTGGGTAGTTTGGTGCCTATAATGATTTCCGTACCAGACAACCGAGCACTCTGTCAGGATGCTTTCAATGGGGCATCTGTAGAAGTTTGTGAGGATTTTGGAGGGGAGGCCAAACTTCTTGAGCCTCCGTAGAAAATAGAGTCGCTGATGGGCACATTTTACTAATGATGTGACATGCAGGGACCAGGAAAGGAATTGGAATTGTTGCCTTTTCTTTGTAATTAATTGTGAAATTTACTATCAATTTGAGTGAAAGCGGTTACTGCGCCAATATTTATTTATTTATTTTCAGTGTACGCTTCTGATTAAGTATTAAAAACAGTCTACTTAAATCAAGAATAGCAGTATAATATACAAATACTGCTGACTGGTGATCGTAAGCATTATGAAAAATAATTTTTAAAATAGTTTATTTTTAATAAAATAAAAAATAAAAAATAAATGCACTAGATACAAATCCAAACAAAATATGCCACCAATGCATGTATTCAACGTTTATTGCAAAATAGATATACTATTTGTAAAAAAAACAAAGATCATTGTAATATGTTTTACAAGAACCAGTCCTTCTACTTCAACATGTTTATTTCAATGTGTTTCTTTCTTTGTCTTCATTACGTTATTTTCAGTACTTCATGAAAGTGGGGTTCGCTGCTGAGATTCATGTCCATGGTAGGACCAATGTTGTTTGAACTGGCACAATCCAGTCGATTCGTTAGTAGTTCATGCAAGTGAAAATTTTATGTGAGGGCAAAAGACTTCTCATGCATATTTTGCAAGGGGTTTGATGTTGACCAACAGAAAGCTGCTTGGTTTGCTTCCTAGATCATGCTATTGACAATAGACCTTCTTTTTTTTGCTGCATCGTGCACTGACTAGAAGACATCTAACAGCACAAATATGCAGTCATGTGGTTTGACTAGTTTGATAGCATTGGTGTTTTATAACGTCATAGGAAGATCTCAGCCGAACCTCACCATAGGGGGTTAAGCCTTTCACCCACAATCCCGACAGCAAGTGGGATTTTGCCAATTGCGTTTGATAGCAGAGCACCCGGTGTTAACTTGTAATGAAGAATCAAGTTCTGCAATTAAATAATAAAAAGTATGCATTCAGAATTAGCATGTGAGATGGAAATAACGTCTTTGGTTGCGAGTGAATTGCAGCTGGCAGTGGTGTCATACAGAGACGCAGTGTAGCAGACGTCTGGTCTGTTTCTCCTCTGTAGCAGCTCGTATGCAGCTCACACACTCACCATATGCTTGAGTTTCACAGTGTTACCTCAGTGTTGCCTCCAACATGCTCAAGGACCGGCTTAAAAACATGCTGCTATGGATTACTCTCAATATCTCTTTCAGTTTATATTGAGATGCATGTAAAGACTCGGTCATTGGCTGTAGTCATCTCAATTTAAAGCACTAAATATTTAATTTTGTAAGGAAATTCTCAGTAGATTTTTGTTATAAGGTTTATTAGCTATAAAGCAAGCATCACTATTACTCAGGCATGTTTTCTCTAAGAAGAGACTCCCTTGAGCTCATTGTAGGGAGCAGGAACAAGACAAATATGGGAAACTAAATGTACTGTACATACTAAAGAAAGTATTTAAAAGGGGGAAATGTTTATTCAAAAGTGAGAATTGTGAGATATAAACTTGGAATTGTGAGATGTGAACTCAGAATTTTGAGAAATAAACTTGGAATTGTGAGACGTAAACTTGGAATTGTGAGATTTTAATTTGAAAATGTGAGATTTAAACTCAGAATTGTGAGATTAAAACTTGGAAATGTTAGACTGAACTCAAAATTGTGAGATATAAATTTGGAACTATGAAATGTAAACTTGGAATTGTGAGATTAAATGCAAAAAAAATTGGAATTATGAAATGTACTGTAAACTATGAAATAAACTTGGAATTGTGAGATTTTAATTTGAAAATGTGAGATTTAAACTCAGAATTGTGAGATTAAAACTTGGAAATGTTAGACTGAACTCAAAATTGTGAGATATAAATTTGGAACTATGAAATGTAAACTTGGAATTGTGAGATTAAATGCAAAAAAAATTGGAATTATGAAATGTACTGTAAACTATGAAATGTAAACTTGGAATTGTGAGATTACGCAATTACCTTTTTTTTTTTAAAGGGGTCATATGATGTTGCTAAAAAGAACATTATTTTGTGTATTTGGTGTAATGAAATGTGTTTATGCGGTTAAAGGTAAAAAAAAAAACACTTATTTTCCACATACTGTACATTATTGTTTCTCCTCTATGCCCTGCCTTTCTGAAACGCGTCGATTTTTACAAAACTCATCGGTCTGAAAAGCAAGGTGTGCTCTGATTGGCCAGCTATCCAGTGCGTTGTGATTGGCCGAATGCCTCAAGCATGTGACGGAAATGTTACGCCCCTTACCATACTGTGATGCCTTGTCCCCGGCCGGAGCGACGAGACAAAAACATTAAAACCCATTATAAACGAAGCATTTGTTGCATCCAGTGGGGACATAATTACGGATTATAATGACTTATACTGTCTTTTAACATGTTGCATCGTGCCGCATAAACATAAAACCATGTCTGCATTTGTGATCAGAGAAATGACAAACAACAAGCGCTACTCTACACTGCTCAAAACT
>NW_015506303.1:167904-178484 GCF_001515645.1 Sinocyclocheilus grahami | reverse complement strand
TCTGTGAGTCTGTGAGTCAGAACAGCCGGCATTGTTGTCTACTCTCCCAGTATCAGGAAACAGTCCTCCATAAAATGTTATCTGAATATTTGAATTTTTGGGTTGAACTGTTCTGGAACAGTGTTGTAAATACAACTTAACCACTGATTTCTAGTCGTGTCCTCTTTTGGAAGGCCAAACAAAGTAGTTTCGGCGGGCTTGCGGCAACCACATGTGACGACCCCGGGCTGGACTGTGCTTCGTCCACGGTGAAAGCCGATCCAGTGATCCACAGCGCGAAGTTGATGCATTTCCTCAGCGATAAGCACGGATCAGCTCCAGGCATGACGAAGCGGATATCGTCCTCTTTTGGAAGACCAAACAAAGTAGTTTCGCTTTCACAACGAAACACACAGCGTCTTCACGACATGGCGGCAGCAACAACAATACTACAGTGAGAATAAAAGTTACGCCGCCTTTCTTTGCGTGAACATTTGGGCGGCGTTATGCAAATCTTCCCACATCGTGACGTAGACATGTGGGGGCGTGTTAGAACGAGCCGTTTTAGGTAGGTGTGGCTGACTCTGAACTTTTATAAAAGAATATCTAAAGCAACGCCCTGGAAGCCACAAACAGCACGATGGCAGCGACTTTTACATGGACAACCAACAATCTTGTTTCAGAGTAATTTCATAAAGTAATCCTCTCAGTTTTATTTAAAAACTAAATCACCTTTGGAAATGGGAGGTTTTTGAAAGCTTCCAAACTGCTTTTGTGAAGTGACATGTGGCCAAGTATGGTGACCCATACTCGGAATTAGTGCTCTGCATTTACCCATCCAAAGTGCACACACACAGCAGTGAACACACACAAACCGTGAACACACACCCGGAGCAGAGGGCAGCCATTTATGCTGCGGCGCCCGGGGAGCAGTTGGGGGTTCGGTGCCTTGCTCAAGGGCACCTCAGTCGTGGTATTGAAGGTGGGAGAGAGCGCTGTACATTCAGTCCCCCCCACCTACAATCCCTGCCGGTACGAGACTCGAACCCACAACCTTTGGGTTATGAGTCCGACTCTCTAACCATTAGGTGTTTTCATTGTTAATGAAATCATGTATAACAATGAGGTGATCAATCACTGCTATTCTTCACTGTCACACTGTCAAGCTCTTTGAATAGAAGGGAGAAAAACTCTGGCAGTGGCCAGTGACCAGTGACTCCATGAGCTTCATGTTTGGACAATAGAGACACAATGGAAGTGAAATGCACAATTAGGAACTTCAGCACCACTTGCCAAGTTTACAAAAGTAGGGAGTACATATAGTAATCAAAATATTATGGCTTACTCACAGTTGAGCAAATTCAGAGTTTATGAGTAGGTTTAGAGTTGACAAAACCAAATATATCAAAACGGGTTTCGATCAGGTTCAGCAGGTTCACAACGCTCGCTATACCCATTCTCTGCCAATTCAGGGTTTGATCAAGAGGTTATTAATGACTCTGAAGCGCGTGCAGTGAAATATGGAGAGCACCAGTTTGATTTGCTTCTCATCTGAGAGATATAGTTAACTCAAACTAAAACTAAAATCATAAAAAACCTTTGTGTTACTTAAATTAAAAATAAACTTTAAACAAAACATACAGGTTCACAACGCTCGCTATACCCATTCTCTGCCAATTCAGGGTTTGATCCAGAGGTTATTAATGACTCTGAAGCGCGTGCAGTGAAATATGGAGAGCACCAGTTTGATTTGCTTCTCATCTGAGAGATATAGTTAATTCAAGCTAAAACTAAAATCATAAAAAACCTTTGTGTTACTTAAATTAAAAATAAACTTTAAACAAAACATAATAATAATAATAAACTTATGCTTAAATATTTTATTTAATTTTCACTTAGTTTAACTTCAAGTACTAAAATAACTAAGCCTAAAGCTGAAATAAAATGTATAAATATGTTAGACATATTTTAAATGCACTAATAAAAATGACAAAACATGACAAAATTACTTAACCCTTAAATAGAACTAAAATGAAACCAGAAAATATAAATATAAAAATAATACATAATAAATAATAAACCTGGAGAGAGTCAACATGATTTACTTCTCCGCTGAAGACTTAGAGATCATTTTTGAAAATATCATGAATTTAAATTGATTTACAAGAAGGGAAAAAAATAACTGCTGTCACAAAAGTTTGATAAAGCAGCTGATAGAAAATATCCGACTATATTAATACAAGTTTATTGAATATATATAAATTAAAATTATGTTCACAAAGAGTATAAAAGAAAACATATAAAAGCTTAGGGATTTCAAAAGCTTGGTCAACATTTTCATACTTCATTTTCATATTAAAAATTTTCAAATGTTCAAGTTGCTTTCAGTTAAGACATCTCAAACATGCATTTTAGTCTGGGACTAGGTTTAAGCTTAGCCTGTGAAACCGGGCATACGGATGATATATTGTATCAAAAAGATAGGTAACACTTTATTTTTTTCACATTCTATTGACTATAAGTAACTTTTCAAGTATGTGTCTGTCAACTTATTAACACTAATCCTAACCTAACAGTCTACTAATACGCAAATGAGAGTTAGCTGACATGTACTGTAGTTGCAAAGTTACTTATAATCAGTAAAATATCTAACTATTGAAATAATTGTATTTATAGGTTACATGTTAAGTATTAGCAGCAAAATTGGAGAGTTGCATCTCTAAAATGCTTTTGTGAACTGCTTTAATTTGTTGTGGCTTTATTACATCAGATATGTGTCACTTTGCTTACAGCTGATTCATCGTGTCTCTTATCCAGAATGGTAAGTTACCATTGTAATAATCACTGCTAAACACAAATCCATCTTGTTAAAACCAAAAATTTTGCTCAAACTAATTTCAAACTTAGCTTGATAGCCACTGAACCTGGATTGTGCAACTAAATGTCATAAAATGTATGGGAAAAAGTGCATGGAAACGAGCTTTTTCTACCTTATCTGACACAGTATAGTCAGGTTTACAATGTAAAATAAGGTAGAATCAGCCAGTCATTGTTGCAAAGTTAACTGATCAGCAGCCTGGTCTCAAACGGAGGTACTTTTATCATGCACATTTATGACTACTGACCAAATGAACGGATATGAAATTTTGATTTGATGGGAGACATGAAACTATCAGACATATATTGACTGGCCAAAAATACAAAAATACTTGACTGCATAATGCAGTGATTGACCACTCAGAGAGCTGTAACAAGAATGTCCTCACAAAACGTTTTTACTGTGTAAAACGGTTCTGTGAAATGTTCTCTTATGTCGAACCATATTACAGTTTGTATTTTGTCAGTCATGACTACCCACTGGCTTCTGAGTCACCCTCTGCATCCCACAATGCACCAGTGTGCTGCTCTCAGACTGTGCGCTGACTCTCAAATTGTTCCTCTTCCTGTACTTTTATCCAAGTCCTCGCTCTCTTTAATGCCAGGACACGATTATCAGTAGCGACAGCTCAGCTGTGTCTGCCCAAACCGAGCCACCCCTCTGAGTGCAGCGGCAAAGACCCTGCTGCTTCACTCTAGTCCTTGACAAGTCCAGTTCACTCTTTCATTTAGAAGTGGCAGCCTGTTTATTTTAAATGAGGTCGTTTAACTAGACCTGCATGAAATCTGTGCATGCAGTACTCCAAAAAAAGCTTTGTGCATTTTAACCAAACACATAACCCATCTATTTCCAGCTTGTTTTTCGTCATTTGTGTTGCTTGTGAAGACAAGCCTCGCTGATATTATTGGATATTTTCAAGTCTTGGCGGATCCATTCCAGCACCACAACAGATGCAATTAAGCTTACATTGAAGGAAGGGTTTAATACTCTGAAGTGACTTTTGTCAGCTTATACAGTCGCAACTGCCTATCAACGACTCAACGATGCATAGGTGTGCTCGGAAATCCAGTGTGAACACCTTAAATTAGACAGATTGTCTTTAATACATTTAATCAGATTTAAAGACTTTTTCAGAGGTTTGGGCCTTATTTTTATTGTGCTCTGCTCCTTATCTAGACATTTAGTATCAGATCCTGGCCATGATTCTGTGATGTCACATGCAACCGAGATAATGGTGTTGTTATGGATGCCAACTCTTTCCTTGCCTGATTTTGTTGACATCTGAAGAGAAAGCCCTCGCTGCTGTTCTTCATCTTGTCGTTTTGAACTCAGGAGGAGCTGGGTCTGATGTCGGCTGCTGAATTTCTCTGAGTGTCTGGTGAATGAGGACAAGCGCTGAGGAGCGTGGGATGTGTCGGGAGGGCACGGCACGGGGATATGTATAATCATGCAGATGAAAGAGATTGAGCTGCAGTCATCGAGCCACATTTATCTTGTTGGTGGAAGTGCTGCTTCGGCTTAAATTATAATGCAACACTATTTAGGTACAGGATATACAGTGTTACTGTAGTCTATCATCTTTACCTCAATACATTTTACATTGAATTATTGCATATTATATGGCATACAGGCTTAATAGAAAGTGTTGCTTCATTACTCACATTAGGGAAATTGCAGCGTAGTATCACTCCAACACAATCAATATAATATACGACTGACACAATGCGCACATAGCTGTCATTTTTTAGCATGATTCGACTGACTTACACCTTCATTAGTCTGGATGAGTCTGGAGTTATGAGCAGTCGTTGATGTCTATTGGAGAGCTGATCGTTTACTCCTCCTCCTCCTCCTCATGCTGTCGACTGTGTGGGTGTCTGACAGCTCCGCGAGTCTCAACCCGGAGCGCTTCAACACTCACCGCTCTCCGCTCAAATGCGCGTTTCTTCCTGCGTACCTACGTTCCTCGCTCCTCATGTCCTCCGTAACTCTCTCAGGATCGTTTCGGTGCTGATGTGAGTCCAGTACTTTCATTCATTTGGCACGTTTCTTCAGTCGATGAGTATGCGTTCACGGTGGAGTTGCATCGCCTGGATTTGCGTCTTCAGTCTCGGCGCGTTCAGGACTTCCTGCATTCCCGGTAATGAAGGTAAGACGCGGGATCTGGGAACGGTGCTGTTTGCAGGGATCGATGGTTGACAGTCACTGGATTCCGCCTGGAAATGAACGCTCTTCAGATCAAGAACCGTTTTTGGCTCCATGAGGTTCTTGGCTTGCTATATGATTGTTTGGAGACCAAAACAAAAGTGCTTAATGTTAAATTAAAGATACCTTTGTGTTTTTAAAATGACCAGAAAATAATTTTAAGAAGTTGTTAGTAGAACTTAAAAAAGGTTCTAAAATGGCATTAGACTGTGAAACTGTTTGGTTTTAAATAGAACCATTATCAATAAAAATGAGAGCGGGATGGGGGAGGGCGCTCGGGTGCCTACACAGACTGGCACAATGGCCCAGCAGACGCGCAAGACAACGGCCACTCTAAACTCACAATAGCGGCAAGTCTGCTAGAATTTCAACAAACCTGTCGATTCGGAGAGCTGCGACCTGCCGTGAACTGTAATCTGTAATGCACTTTCAAATGAACATTAACAATATTTGCAGCTACAGTACGATTGGACTGTTTAACCTTGAGTATTCCAAAGCGGAAAGGCAACAAATCAGAATATGTACGTTAAATATTCTGCAACATACTACTCTTCCATACACTATATAAACCATACGGTTTATAATGTATTTTTCCCCTCCTGAAGTTAGATTTCCACATATTGCACCTCTTTCGACATTTGTATCTGCCTAAGGATGGACATAGCCTCTCTTTTATCTAGTTCAGAACTGTATTTCGTCCTGCTAATTATTTTTTATGCCATTCTCCCCAGGATATTTTTCAGTTTAAGTAGGACAATGTACATCAATGTCTGTCATTCATAAGAAACACATTTAGATCTCATTTAGAGACATTTAAATAGGACACGCGTGGATTAAATGTAAATGTTAAATTGTAAATTTTAGTGTTCTCACAAATCATTATCACATTTGAGGTTACATAATATTTAAGATCAATAACCATTATTCGTATTCAGCTGTTGGTCTTATTTATTAGGGTATAAAGTGCAAAAATTATCCTAAATATGTACTTTGAATTCCAGAATATCTATCATTCCCTTTACACCTTCTCTTTTTTAGCACCATTGTGACATTTGTATTGGCGTCTTAGTCATTAGCTTGTTGTTTTGATTCCCTGAATGATATTGCTATTGTGAGTCATCTCACACATGCTAAACAGTCTCGCCACACAACCTTTGATCAACACAAGGTCAAATTAAAATGCAGCCCTGATTGGACTTTGAATGTAAAGGTCATCTAATTAGCTATGGCGGTACTCCTTCGTAAAAGGTTCCACCAGATAAAAAACAAACTGTGACCTACTCTGGGCATCAAATACTGGCACAATCATCTAGAAAGACTGGCTTGTTTAGTAGACATCTCACATAGAATGTGCACTCAATTTAACCAAGGGCAAAGATTATACAACAGTTATTATTCCATGTTCTTTTATATTTTCTATAGGGTATTTTCAAATGATTGTCCGCAATGTTCTGAAACATTTAGTTCAATATTGCAACAAGCCCATGTATGAATGTTCCAGCATTCAGATGTGAAGTGTCTGGATACATACTATTTCTGGATACATATACTTCTGTCTGGGATTGATTTCAAGGGCAATTTATTTTCCCCCTAAATCATAAGACATAATATTTTATTTTATTTTATTTTATTTTATTTTTTTAATCAATTTAACCAAGGGCAAAGATTATACAACAGTTATTATTCCATGTTCTTTTATATTTTCTATAGGGTATTTTCAAATGATTGTCCGCAATGTTCTGAAACATTTAGTTCAATATTGCAACAAGCCCATGTATGAATGTTCCAGCATTCAGATGTGAAGTGTCTGGATACATACTATTTCTGGATACATATACTTCTGTCTGGGATTGATTTTCAAGGGCAATTTATTTTCCCCCTAAATCATAAGACATAATATTTTATTTTATTTTATTTTATTTTATTTTTTTAATTTAATTTAATTTAATTTAATTTAATTTATAATTGCATTTTTGACCCAAGTCTTTATTAAATTTGGACCTGTTACAATATAACGTAATTGGCATCATCTAAAACATTTTACAGGCATGCATCTTTTCTTTAAGGGTCATAGATTATTGCATTCATGTAATTCATATAGTCATATATTTGTATGAAAACAAATAGACTGAAACTATATTGTTATTAAGGTGTGAAAATAAAAATGGATTAAAAAACTATATGATTATGTGTACATGCTGTACATCTAAAAAAATCTAATGCAGTCACCCTGAACTATAGTTTACACTGTGATAAAATACAATTCATGTGATAATAATTAGAATGTAAGAAAATAAAAAAATGAAGAATGTGTGTACAGTGTATGTACAGAAATTCAATTTGCACTTTATTTGAAGTTGTCATTGTTACAATGTTATTACATTGTAACTACTATGTTATATTAGTTAACAACATGTACTTACTATATAGTTAGAGTTTGGTTTAGGGATAGTTGTAGTAATTATGTATTACTACAGTAGGTGCCTGTAACGACAGCACTGTAAAATAAATTGCTACCGAAATCTATAAAAACGAACAAGATCTGAGCAAGACGATGTTGTAATAAAGAATATCTAATCTGCATATAAATGTTCTTTCTATATTGCTTTTACAACTCCAGCTCATTGATTTGTCCCCATTTCTCGTTCTCCCGCAGTGAACTTGCTGGACTCTCGCTCTGTAATTGGTGACCTGGGGTGGGTCGCGTACCCGAAGAATGGGGTGAGTTCTACACATCTTCCTGTCTCTCAGCACTTTGAGCCGGCTTAGGAGAACATCTCAAGGTCTCCGATTCCCTCAACGGCAGAAAAGACAGTTTCAAAGTGAAAAATAATAGAACATGGAGAGCGCAGCACAGAGAGAGAGAGGGACTATGAGAGGTCAGAGACAAAGAGAGAAGAAGGGAAAGCCCTTTTTGTTCTAAAAGAGGCACAAAGACACACTAAACCTGCTGTTTTAATTTCTTTGTGACACTTAGAGTGTGATTCATTTCTGTTGAGCCAGCCGATTGGTAAACCCGCTGAACAATGTGTTGAATTTTAACGACAATTGGCCAACTTTATATACATATCTGTTTTTGCATTCCCTATTTCCATTGAGAATGCCAAGTGAAGAAAGCTGAAGCTACATGAAATGGTTTGTCAGCAGAAAAGGAACATGTGTTGAGTATCTCGGTTGTTTTTGACAGGCTGACAGGAATAAGCAGCTACAAACTCGAACAGAACATGAAAATAAATATCCCAGGATTGCTTCAGGTCTGTTAGTATCACAATATTTTTATCCCCCCCCCCCCCCCAAATAAATAAATACTAATAATAAAAAACAAGCAACGCCATCTTGTTAACTTCTTATCATGACTTCACCCAGTTTGCTGTTACAAGAATAGTGCACCGACTAGGGCTGTGCAATATTAACACAAATGCAGTTTTCAATGTTTATTGGGATTTTTTCAATAATTAAACAATATTGTGCTGAGTTTGTTTTTGTGCTGGTACCATGGCTGGTCTCTATGGAAGCCCATTTTCACCACTGAAAAAAAAAATAACTAAAAAAAAACCTTACTGTGACTTTTCTCAGAATTGTGAGATATGAACTCGCAATTGCTAGCTATTCAGAATAGCAGGAAATAAAGTCAAAATTGCAAGACGTGGAGTCAAAATTGGGAGATATATAGCGAGTTATAATGTCCAATTCTGAGGGGGAAAAAAGTCTGTTTTCTTACCATTTCGAGTTTATATCTCACATTTCCGACTTTATAACACACAATTGTAATTGTGAGAAAAAGTCACAATTGCAAGATCTGACTATATTTTTCAGAATTATGACTTTATTTCTCAGAACTGCAAGTTTAAATCTCATAATTGTGAGGACAATATTTGAATTATTAGATAAAAAGTCGCAAATACCTTTTTTATTCATTTAATTTTCTTTTTATTCTGTGTCGGAAGTGGGCTTCCATAGGTTTAGGCCTGTCATGGACAAATAAAAAAATACGCCAGTAGGTGGCGCCAAGTCCCTGTCTTAATGAGTGATTCATTGGATCATTCATACAAGCAATTCGTTCAAAAACAGATTTATTCACAATCGAAATATCACTATGTGTTGCTCTGAGACATGCAAATGTTCTGCTCTGGGTTTGTTAGGAACTATTTTCATCAGCAAAACAGAAAAAAAAACAGACAATATTGTGTCTAAAATGTAACTTACGCAACATTAACTTTGTGTTTGATGAACTGTTGCATAAAGATATGACATTTGCGATCACACCCACATGCTAATATTTAGGAAAACAGAACTGTTTCTTGTTTGATATTACTTAACTACATAAATACAAAAATACAAACATTTACAAGGATATTTTTTGCTTTCATAACTTGAATTATCGAGGCATTTTAACTGCATCCTCAAGGCTTCTTCACGCAGTCAATGATTTTGGATTCTCAAGACATGTTTTTGTCTGTTTTGTTTTTCAAAGTGAGTGAGAAATATACTCGATAATGTCAGCTCGCATATCAACACAACCATTATGATATTATTGCAGACGGTAACTATTGCACTGACCCAGCTCTCACTTCTAGTTTTGGATTTTGAGATATTGATTAGAAAAGTGTGTTTGCTTTAGGACTGTGCAAACATTGTGATTTCTCCATTCTCAATGTCAGCTTGCTCATCCCAGCTGCTGTTTAGAGGCCTTTATTATTATCTAGTGTGGCCTGCATCCAGTGTTGACAGTGTGCAGTTATAGCTTAATTCAGTTTCCTGTTGTGATGGTAAAAAAGAGCGCTTGCATTGTGCTTACTTGCACCTGCCCTCCAATGCAACAATACGAGCCGACAATAGATGCTAAAGTCTCCAGGCACGCTGGATAACACCTGTTAAAGGAGATGATTATTCCTCCTCTCAGATGGAAATACAAACATCCTTGTGTGATATCCTGAATATGACGTGGAATCTGGAGAGCGATAAATCACTGTCAGATACGGCAGAGTGCTTTTCACATCCTCCTCAATGGCTATTTAGATTAAATGATTTTTCTCTATTATTAGATGTTCAAATTACTCAAGGGTGACATGTGCCGTCTGAGATTATGTCAGCAAGCATGGGATGTTAACTAGTATTGCTATTATGCAAGATGTGTCGAGGTTTGATCAAAGGGCTGAATGAATCGGTTGAGCTGTTAATATGTTGATTTTTCATAGACTTTTCAAGTCATGATGTAAAGAAGTCATTCAATATCAGATACAAATTACATACTAATATTAATCATAATTTTAATATTATAAATAAGGTTAATCATAACATAAATAGTAGTATTTGATATTAATATATTGCTGATTTTTTGTCCTATCCGTTTATTTGAAATATATTAAAAATATAGAATGTTTCAAAGGAGCTTCACGTAGATACATATGAAAGTAGTGATTCAATAATGCAAACACAATTCAACGCTGCTGTAAAAAGATAATAATAAACAGTCATTATTCACTTGGAATCAGTTCAGTAAAAGTTTTTTTTGGGG
>NW_015506303.1:121660-167156 GCF_001515645.1 Sinocyclocheilus grahami | reverse complement strand
CTCCTTTTAAAATAAGTTTTTTTTGGGGGGGGGGGGGGGATAGCATGAATAGTATTGTGCCATTATTGTGTGTCATATTTCTTTTCTTATTGTTTTCTAGAAAAAAAAAATATATATATATATATGTATATATATATATATATAAATTCAATTCAATAAGACAGTACACAGAATCTCTTGGATTACAATTTGCAACTAGACGGATGTACTGTTACTTCCTCTACAGTCAAAAATCTGAGTGTTACATTAGATAGCATTTATTTTACTCAAGAAAATATATAAACAAAGACAGTTTAATCAACAGATGATACTCAACTATATATCTCAACAAGACCAGATGAAACTTCTAAATTATCTAAGCTAACAGAGTGTGTTAAAAATGTAAAAGATTGGATGACCAATAAGTTTATCCTATTAAATTCGGATAAGACAGAGATATTACTTATTGGACCAAAAGACAGTACACAGAATCTCTTGGATTACAATTTGCAACTAGACGGATGTACTGTTACTTCCTCTACAGTCAAAAATCTGGGTGTTACATTAGATAGCATTTATTTTACTCAAGAAAATATATAAACAAAGACAGTTTAATCAACTTTTCTCAATCAACATTTTCACTTAAAATGACAGTTCACCCCAAAATGAAGTTTCTCCCATCTTTTACTCACCCTCTTGTTGATCCAAATCTGCATGAATGTCTTTCTTCTTTGAGACATAAGAGAACATATTTTGAAGAATGTGTGCAGCCAAACAGTTGTTGGCCCCCATTGACTTCCCTAATATGGACAAAATGCTATGGAACTCAACAGGGACCAGTGATTGTTTGGCTACACACTACTATCTTCTTTTAGATCATTCTGGGATTGCCTTCTCTAGCAAGAGTTTTAGAAGATACAGTAGCATAAAAGTGTTCCCTAAAATGCTAAGTAGGCAGCTCACTAGATTTTGGAACGGAGCTGTTAAATAACAACAGTTTCAATTATTGTTTGCATGATTTATGTCAGTAACGCAATTGGGTCAAATGTTGGTTTTTGAAGACTCAAAGGCTTTTGGATCTACAATCAGCAATCTGTACTGGCAGGTACATCACAAAACGCCAGCGATTATCTTTTCTCCCCGGTTTGTTTGTTTTCAACCCTGGCTTCATGCTGCTTTAACCGCTGTCAGAGCAGGCCAGATTTGCCAAGTCAACGAAGCGGTTTACAGGAGCTCAGCTAAATCCGGGCTTTGTGCAGGCCTAGGGCACCTCTGGCTCACACCGCTGTCTCTTACCGAAGGGGAAAAACGCATTGGCGTGGGCTCCACCCACCCTGAAAAGTCACATACACATGTCCCACCACACTCTCACGCAAAGACATTCAGCCAGAATCAGTTCACTGACAAGCTGCACAAAATCGCATTCAAAATCGCAGGCGATTCATTGCTGATTTTGAACGAATTCCTCCTCCTCCTCCTGCTGGATCTCTCAAGGACCATACAAGACTGTTCCGGCTGTTAGCTAGCACCACCAGCTACCCGGACGACGCGCGTCTCATTCTATGATGCGAGCCTGAACACCGCGAGCAGTGCGCCGTCGTCTGAGGATGGTCCTCGAGAGGATTTCGGTGCCTTCGTGGAGTAGACTCTGGCAAGAAACGGATCGCCATCCTAGCCTGTGATTGATCTCTTCAGATCCACTCCAGACCCAGTGCCCAGCCCACCATCTCCCCGCGGTGCGGCGCATCAGCCCGAGCACACCGATGATGGAGAGCCAATTCCCGCTACGATCGACGAGCCAGCGCAAAGCCGAGTGACTGAGTGGAGGATCACCCTGGATGAGGAGCTCAATCCATCAGACTAGGTGCGAGAGCTCGCGACATTGCCAGCCACAAGGGAGAAAGCCACGGACGGTGTGAGTGCAGACAGGAGCTCCGCCCCCCTGCACCGCGGCTGAGGGCTGAGCTGAGTATGATGCGTTGAAATCCGTCCTCCAGCTCCTAGAAAGCGCCCTCAAGTGCCCGCTCCTTCAGAGCGCCATCCTTTTCCCGTGTTCAGCCTAGAGGGGCCTCCCGATCCAGAGTTAAGCCCTGAATGCCCTGAGGCTCACAAATGCCCGCCCTCCCACCTACTCCTGCCTCCTCCACCACTGTCGTCTGGCAGCCCCTCTGCTCGCCCTCAGCCCACCATCAATAAGGTGTGAGATCCGTGGGTCTGCCATCCTCCAGCGTCGCCTTGACTGGAGAATCCCTCACCTCCGTCTCCAGCCTCCGAGGCACGGACTCCGCCTTGGCCCGTAGACCCAGTGGCTCCACCTCGGCTCCTAGCTCCCTCGCCTCCACCGTCACCCGTCGATCCACCAGCTCCACCGGGCTCCCTCGTCCCTCCGGCTCCGTCTTGGTCGGGCGTCGACCCGCCATCGCCTCAGGACTCCGCTCCTCCGGCTGCAACTCGTCTCTCCGTCCTACCGGCTTCACCTTCTAGTTTTCCTTTGTCGGTTCTACTTGTTGGATGTTGTGAAATTCCCCCGTCATTCCAAGGATTAAAGACTGTTTATGTACTCCATGTCTCCTTGTTCCTCGTTCCGCGCTCCTCCTAGCAAAGATCGTGACAGTAACAACCCTAGAAAGATATTAATATTAAATAACACTATTAATCTTAATTTTATTATTATACATAAGATTAATTCTAATCTTATATAATCAATAGTAGTATTTGATATTAATATATTAATGCTATTTTGTCCTATTTATTAAACTATTTGAAATACATTAAAATATAGTATGTACACTCTTGAATGATGAGAATGTTTTAGTGTATGAAAGTAAATAAATAAATGCAACTCTCTTGATATCCTAATGGTTAAAATGGTTCTCATTATTATTATTATTATTATTATTATTTTCTTTTCTTTTTCCTATGTTTTCCCATAAAGCAAGCCTTAATAGTAGTGACATTATTATGTTGCATTCTATTATTATTATTATTATTATTATTATTATTATACAAATAGTATAATATAAAAATAAGAATAAAATAATAAATTATATTGACATAGGTCAATAAATCTCTTAAAATATTAATTTAACCTTTTTAAACGTTGAGTTGTAAAATATTACAATGCTACAAAAACGTCATCCAGTTTACGTAACATTTATGTTAAACTTTAGCTATTTGTACATCCATATTGTTTTTACACATTAACAAAAAATAAACATAGCATGTTTTTTTCATATTATTATTATTATTATTATTATTATTTTACAAGTGATTTTACAAGTAAAGTGATGCAGGTGCATGCGTACAGAAAGTGATATGTATATGACCATACAAATTGCAGTTAGACAGAGAGAAAGAGTTCTGACGTGAAATGAAAAACAGTTATATAATCCAATAGGTCAACTTTGCATTAAAGGTTTGAAAATTCCCAGAAGATTTCAGACTGATTATGTGAGTTAGGGAGGAGATGCTCGTTTCCAGGAGACTTGGGATGTTGTTATGCTGTTAGAGTCGACTACACTCACAATCATATTAATTCAGCAGCGCGTCTGGAGTGTGAGATTTAGCAACAGCTCAGCAGTTTCAAGAAACTCAGTAAAGCCAGTCACTTACACTGCAAATGTGAAATATGGCAGATAAACCCTCTTAATGTATCTAGGTATTGGTTTACAGCTATTTAGGGTTTTAACATATCAAGAGAAACCTATAACCTCCTAAGTATTAATATACTTTCTTATATAATAACTCTACAAAAAGGTCAGACATTACCTTTGCTGACTGAAAATGGACATAAGTGACTGATTTGAGGTGCTCTTCATTGGCAGAAACCACTCACAGATAGGCCTCCTTTGCTACATGAATAGCCTTGTGGGAGTGAATGTACAGCGCTCTCTCCCACCTTCAATACCACGACTGAGGTGCCCTTGAGCAAGGCACCGAACCCCCAACTGCTCCCCGGGCTCCACAGCAAAAATGGCTGCCCACTGCTCCGGGTGTGTTCACGGTGTGTGTTCACTGCTGTGTGTGTGCACTTTGGATGGGATAAATGCAGAGCACTAATTCTGAGTATGGGTCACCATACTTGGCCACATGTCATGTCATGTACAGATGATAGCGTGCTGCTAAGCTAATTGTAGCATGCTCTAAAAATATGTCGTATTTAGACCTGTGACAATAACACAAGTGATAAAAGGTATCTCTTTGATGTTAATCCATATTTTTTGGCCTAACCAACCACAACCATGATGAGGAACACTCCACTCTCCTCGTAGACCTGCGTGCATTGAAATCTCACTGAACCGAAATACTGCTCATCAATGTATATTAAACGTCAAATATGGAAGAGGAGAGAATTTTGAAGATAAGAATCAGCTATTACAGGACAGTTTTTTTTTCTATTTTGGAGTAAAATAAAGCCTGTGGTAAATATAACTTGATACTTTTGTTCTACAGCGTAAAATGCACACATTAACACCTCAAACCGTCTTATCCAGTCACTTATTAGAAAGATAGTTTAATCAACTTTTCTCAATCAAGATTTTCAATTAAAGGGAAACTTCTGTCATTTACTCACCCTCTTGTTGATCCTGCATGAATTTCTTTCTTTTGTGGGACATAAGAAAACTTATTCTGAAGAATGACTGAAACCAATTGGTCCCCATTGACTTCCATGGTATGGACAAAATGCTATGGAACTCAATGGGGACCAGCAATTGTTTGGTTACACACATTCTTTAAAATATCTTATTTTAGTGCATTGAGGGACTGCCTTCTCCGCAAGCATTTTAGAAGATACAGTAGCATAATAATGCTCCCTAAAATGCTACCTTAAGTAGGAAGTTCACTAGATTTTGGAACAGAGCTGTTTAAAACAACAGTTTAAATTCATGTTTGCATGATTCATGTCGGTAACGCAATTGGGTCAAATGCTCGTTTTTGAAGACTCAAAGGCTTTTGGATCTACAATCAGCAATCTGTACTGGCAGGTACATCACAAAACGCCAGCGATTATCTTTTCTCCCCGGTTTGTTTGTTTTCAACCCTGGCTTCATGCTGCTTTAACCGCTGTCAGAGCAGGCCAGATTTGCCAAGTCAACGAAGCGGTTTACAGGAGCTCAGCTAAATCCGGGCTTTGTGCAGGCCTAGGGCACCTCTGGCTCACACCGCTGTCTCTTACCGAAGGGGAAAAACGCATTGGCGTGGGCTCCACCCACCCTGAAAAGTCACATTCACATGTCCCACCACACTCTCACGCAAAGACATTCAGCCAGAATCATAGCAGGGAGCTGTTTTCAACCCTGCCTGTCAGTCATGTCCGGCTCCGCCCCCTGTGAACCCTGGGAGGCAATTTTTTTGTAGGCAGTAGGTCGTACTTGCTCGTTCTCTGCGGTGCAGCGCCGGTAATAAGCTGAGGAGGAAGTGCTCTGGAAGCTGGGGTTTATGGGTAAATGCATGTTTATAGCACACGCTAACTCACACTGGGAGAATTGAGGGTTTTAGGGGCAGAAAGCATTGGTAAATAAGTGTGCTGGTATAGCAGAGGGAAGGATTTAGATGGAGAGAATGAGAAAATGGAGAGGGTCTCAGTAGGGGACGGTAGGAAAGAGAGTTTGAATGATGATGGTTCACAGAAATTTGTATGCGGAAAGGCCTGACAAGTGAACGAGCAAAGAGAAAAATAAATGGTATGGTTATTTTTTATATGGTTTGTTAGACTATTTCTGACACATAATAGTATATCCTGTATATGGACACCGCTGAATGCTGTTGCTAAAGGGATAGTCCACCCAAATATGAAAATTATGCCATTAGTTACCAACTGTCATATCCTTCCAAATGCATAAGACTTTTGTGCATCTTCTGATATTTTTAAAAACAAGCTAATGATATTTATTTGTGCATGGCAAGGTGTTGATTAGTATTTATACAGTATGTGAATTAAACCTGTTATATAAAGTCATTATGTCTCTTCAGAAGATTTGGATTAAATCATTCGATTTATATGGATTACGTTTCCAATGACTTTTTGAAACGTCAAAGTT
Source organism: Sinocyclocheilus grahami (assembly GCF_001515645.1). Classification (NCBI taxonomy): domain Eukaryota; kingdom Metazoa; phylum Chordata; class Actinopteri; order Cypriniformes; family Cyprinidae; genus Sinocyclocheilus; species Sinocyclocheilus grahami. The sequence goes on along the minus strand of NW_015506303.1, from coordinate 161,136 downwards.
TTGGTTACCTAGACTCTCAATGTAGGGAAAGAAATCTGTCAGGTTTGATTAAAAATATCTTCATTTGGGTTTTGAAGATGAAGCAACGTCTTATGGATTTGGGATAACATGAGGGTAAATGGTAAAATATGACATAATTTTCATTTTCTGGACGAAGTATCCCTTTAAATTGACCACACAAAAATGAAATGCCACCTTCACTTTCATGTCAGCCCAGACTTTTTTCATGAAACAGAAGTAGACTGTTAATGCCACCGATTTCCATACAATAAAAACATACTTTGACCAGAGAACTTTAAAACATAGGTTAAATATTGAGTTTGTTTAACCAAATTTTAAGACTGCATTGTATGTATCCTTCATAGAGAAGGTATTCCCATAATGCATCACAACAATCTATATTAAAACAAGTCCAAGTTGGTGTATAGTGTTGCTTGTAAACAAACACATATTTCATTCAGTATTGAAACATATTGTTAAAAATAGTTCAGTGTAGTTACAGATATATTATGTTTCTTAAGACTTGTGTGTTTTCATGCTGTTTGGAGAATTGCTGTTAGCTTAGCAACATGCTAACTCAAACACTGTTGAAAACAATGAGTTGAGTCTTCGTGTTCATGTAACAAACAATGGGTTATGGATCCTCAGATTTTTAATAAATGGTCTGCATTAGCATGCACTTGCACCAAATATACCAGGCTGATGTCCAGGTGTGCCATTTCAATCTTTGGCTTGATATGATTCATGTTATCACTACACAGATGTCCCCACACCCATCCTCATGCAATATCCCTTCTCAATGTGGTGTTTGTAATGAAAGCCTTTTTGAATTATCTATTCATCTTCATCCATGTGTCAGAAATGTTGTCGTCCCAGAGTGCCTGGAATTAGTAATGTATTTTCACATGAGAGATTGAAACGAATATCCAAACGCCCTTGGATATCTGCATGATCCAAATTCGCACAGGCCCATTTTTATTTCAAATGGCGGCTTTCCCTAAATGTGCTGCTTTGCCAATGCAATTTACCAGATCGTGGCTGACTCATATTGGAGAAATCTGTGACACACACTTTTCTGCATCACCACGGGGCCCTTTGCTATTTATGATCACCTCGAGTAAAATTCATATGTTAATATGGACGTTTGGCTGATTGGAATGAAATTAAAATGTGCCGTGAATGTCCTTTGATTGTCGAACTTGAGGAAGAGAAAAGGGACGAGCTGTGATTTTACAAGGAAATTAATTTATGGTTCAGTTTTTCAAATGAGATATGCTTAAGCTGTGACTTTGAAACTCATGTTGGAATTTTATGAAAGATACAAAAGAGTGTATATAAATAATTTCATGACAATATTATATGTTAGTGGGCACAAGACAAAGAAAAGATGCAATCCATAGGTTTCTTAGTTGCAGAATGACTTTGAACCCATTTCAGAGAATTCATACTTTACTAAAGGTTGAATGGTTCATAAAACAGTTTCTCTTTAAAAAAATCAAACACATGACCGATAATAATAAATCCAAAATGTACAATCATACAGTCTACTCCACTTCACTGTTCTTTTAATTAAACTACGAGGTCACACTGTGATGTATCGATCTTATATTGGTCACACATTTTCACATGATACGAATTCACAGGTCAAAGTTCACCAGTCCTGCACTTTAGAGCTTAGCAAAATGCAAAACAACTTTGCATGAGCTTGTGTTTCCGCTCTCCTGCATTCGCATGCATATGAATGAAAGTCATTGGAATGAAAAGTGCAGGGTGACTACACCTTAAGTCATATAGGCAATGCATTTTCAGTGTGTAAACTGCAAGACTCAGACTGTTAGCACACACTGAATGACTCCCCGTGGTCCAGACTTCAGTTCTTCTACTGTCCACACAGCTCACAATCGCTCACATTCAGAGAGCGTCAGGCAGAGGTAACATGAGACCTCAGGAGGGTCTCTCTGGTCATTGACTGTGCGTTTGAAGAGCGCTGAAGGGCCGCTTGGGCCCTCGGGGTGCATTCTGAGGTCTTGCTTTGTTAACTGCCATGTTACAAGCTTCCTGACTGCGTAGATTATAGCTGGCAGATTGTTTTTCCAATCACTCTGCCACCTGATGTATTGTTATTGAGCATCTCTGTGGACAGCAAAGCATACAGGCATATTTTGTTAGATGTGGCAGTTGTGGAGTGTGAATGTGCCACAATGTGCTTTAAGGGTTGTCGTACTATTATGTTACAGCACACATGCAGAAAATTCCCCAACATGCGGATAGTGTTTAATGGAATTTTACTGGCAGAATGTTTATGGTTGTGTGTGTGTTTTTCCTCTACCAAGACTTTCTACTATTAACATGTCTTTTATGTATAGATTTTATTGTTTTACACTTATCTCAGAGTAAGACCTTTCCTGAAAAAAAAGCATTTTCAAACATAACTCTCTTATGCTCACCCATGCAGCCTGTAAGTATTTGATATTATAAACATTTTATTAGGAAATTACTATTATTTTTTTATTATACTATTATTATTATTATTTACTACTATTATACTATTAGCATGCATGGGATGAATGAAACATGTTATGTGTGAGGAAAACTTCAACTTCATGTGATGTGTGATGTATACAATCAAGGTAAACAGAAATTGTGTGAATAAAATAGGACATTTTAAATTCCAATAAAGGTGTCATTTTTTACAAAAGTTGTGAACATGTATTTAATTTGATGTATTTAATATACATAAAAAAATGCTAGTTATAAAATTATCTTTAACATGATTACAGAAACATTTGTTTGCACAAATGTCATTTCGATCCCAGAATCTTATAAAAAATAAAAAAAAAATCACCTTTCTGATCCTTCAGATAAATTTAGTTAACTAATCAGGATATACAAGTGAGTTTTCAGGATTAGTCCACAGCACCAAAAGCGCTTGTAGTTGAAGAAACACCCAGTTCCACTAATATTGCATCAGCCACTGAACATATTTTAATATATAATTCCCAGACTGTACTTGACCCAAATGACATGTCCATGAAGTCCACTAGACCGCAGGGTGTAGCATTTGTCATTTCATGATTCAGATGGGCGAGCGCACCCTTAGCGGGCATAATAAAAGTGTGCCCTCAATGCACCCCTCTGCCAAGCACGCACTGTCTGACAGTCATTACTTCACCTAAATGTGGACCTGTATTTGGGACGGGGCAACTGTCCACTTCTACGGTGGTTCCCAACCCTGGTCCTGCATGGAGTACTCCCAGCAGTAGACATTTTGAATGTAATTCTTATCTAGTCTTAGCCTCAGATGTCACACCTACGGACCGTTAGCTGAACGTCTGATGCATACGGCACACAACATTGGAAACACTGTGTGTGTAGCGCCCTTTAACATTCTGCCTGGATGCCATGATGCCAAACCCCCTTATGGAAGAAGAAAGCCGTTGTGTTTACAACTTTGACATTGAGCGCTTATCAGGATCAACTAAACACTACATTTTCAAAAGTATGAGAAATATTTAAAGTTTGTGGCATAGACTCTTTAAAAAAAGAGTTTAACACACCGGTCCGTTTTTGCGGGGACTTTTTCATGCAGCACAAAACGAAACGTGATTGGTTGCTTTACCTGTCAGTCATATGGCCTCTTGGGGGGACCTTGGCCATTCAAAACAGCCAAGGTTCCCAGAATTTTTGCTGTCAGTCTGAAGGTCTGGCTATGCGAAACTACTCTTATCTGACACACCCATTTCAGGTCTTGGGGTACAATTACATGACAATGATTGTACTAAAAATGGGAATGTTTTTCATTTTTTTTCGTATGTAGATGATACTGTTATATTCATGCCAGGCCAGTAGGTGGCAATCTCACTTTGTAAAGTAAATCTATGCATTTGTGCACGAACCTATAGAATGAACACATAATACGCATGCGCATGACGTCACCGTTTTCACAAATTCATGTTTTGTTTTTTTGTAGTTTACACGAAAAAATTAACGGCATTGTTTTCAAAAACTTGCACTTTAAAACCAAAAGTTTGTATTTTCGGGCTCCCAAAATACCATTATTGTGTAAATGAATGGCCAAAATGCATAAAAAGTTTTCTGTTTTTAGTTGAAAACGGTGTCTCTTCTAATGAGCTAATAAGTAGATTCAGAAGAGTTTGATTTGCGAAACATACAAAATGTTGTGGGTACATCAGATCTAGGGCTGGGAACCACTACTCTTCTACACAGAGGTTCAGTCAGAAGTGTTTTTATCAGAGCCTTGGCCTTGTGGAAAGTGTTCCGACAGATAGTGGAACAGCACTTTGACTGACGACAGTTTGAGTCCCAACTTACATATTACAGTACATATTCATGTGTGGAGATAAATATGATATGAATAAATCTGAATATGTGCATTAGCGTCTAACATGTAAGCGGACAGATCGGATTTTCCCTTGAACGTGAGTTGTATGTCATTGAAAAAGCGATGGTAGCAAATGATGTCAACGCAGGTGGGCATTTTTCTGGGCAGTGTTGCCAAGTCTGCAGTTTTCCCCCGGAATTGGGCTACTTTTAGACTGTCGTCGTGGGTTAAAGTGATCTAACCCTGCTATTTTGACATAGAGGGAGCCCCACAGGAGGGGAAACCATGAAAAATGCGATTGAGCTAGTTTTGAATAGCAATTAGGCTGGTTTTATTTCCCAGACCTGGCAACTTGTCAGTACATCCACCCTGGGTTGTTTCGCCAAGTGTATAGTGCAAATGCAGATATCGTATAGGGGTCACTTTTAAAAAAAATATGTAAGCTGGTCGTCAGAAGAAAAAAAAAAGTATATAATCAACAAATCAGAATTGGGCATCAAGAACTGCAGTGTGAATGCAGCCTTGAACTGTGCTCTCAAACAAAAGGCAAAAAAAAATGAATTAAAAATGTAACCTTTGTTTTTTTAGTGGGAAGAAATTGGAGAGGTGGACGAGAACTACGCGCCCATCCACACGTACCAGGTGTGTAAGGTGATGGAGCACAACCAGAACAACTGGTTGCAGACGAATCTCATATTAAACCAAGGTGCCCAGAGAGTGTTCGTGGAGTTCAAGTTCACTCTACGGGACTGCAACAGTCTCCCCGGAGGTCTGGGCACGTGCAAAGAGACTTTCAACGTCTACTAATAATAGAAAATTGATTAATCATTCAAAGATAGATTATGGAAGAAATTAGTCTTGATTTGATTTGTTGATGCCAAGTGGCTTCAAATAAATAGTTGTTATAGGGTTTTTATAGCCGGTAGTATATATCAGGGGTGGCGAACGTCGGTCCTGGAGAGCCACAGCCCTGCAGAGTTTTGCTTCAACCCTAATCAAACACACCTGGACAAGCTAATCAAGGTCTGAAGGGTTACTAGAAAGCTACAGGCAGGTGAGTTTTAATTAGGGTTGGAGCTGTACTCTGCAGGACTGCGGCTCTTCAGGACCGGAGTTCGCCACTGCTGGTATATATCATCGATGGGATTTTGAATGGCTAATGTCAGTATCTTTACAATATCCATTATATGACTTATACAGTATAATGGCAGTACGAGTATGAACAATCAATAACAACAAGTACAATGTACATAAAATTAATGCAAACAAACAAAAAAATCCACAATATCTACTCAAAAACCAATCACACGGCTAACTGACTTAACGATTTGACACTATTAGCCTGTCCATTTCTTTTCTCTTTAGTAGCAGTCCTCTTACATTGTTTAGATGCAGTGCAAACCGATGCTCTTGTTGCCCTCAAATGTAGTGCTACTCTAAAGACTTTATTCTTTTTTGTTTTTCCTCGGAAGCATCAGGTAAAGATGGTAAAACTATTTTGCAATCTGACTTTGGGTTCTGTAGGCACCACAGTCTTTGAACATCAATTGTACTAAATTCTAGATTTTCATTCCCTGTGAACTATGCTTTTGCTTTCTGCACCATCCTTCCTGAAATGCTAACACATGGTTAGCACATCTTACTTAGTGGTGTCTTGTTTCATCTCATAAACTGAAATTTCAGAGGGCAGTTATTCTTTAGTTACACTCTAAAAAATTGGGTTGTTTTGACCCAGCTGGGTCAAAACATCCCAGTTGCTGGGTTTGTCCCTATTTTACCCAGCACTGGGTTGTATTTAACCCAGCATTTTTTAGAGTGTAGGTTCTGGCTTAATCAGCTTTGGATTTATCTTTATTAGTAAATAACTTATATTTCAAGCTGTTCCTTTGATAGACCTATTATATGACTTTTCAAGACTTGTAATATAATGCACTTTGCATTGATTAAAATACATTAATACTTGTTGTTGCTGTTTTGGGGGAGCTTGCATGAGCACTATGAACTGTTGTTATATAGAAAAGAGCCACATAAGATTCTTCTTGATTTTTAAGATTTAGTACAACATGATTACATAGTAGCACAATTTTAATTTTGAATTAGTTTACCGTTTAATCATTACCCTATCAGTCATAAATGAGGTGCTGTTTTCTCTGTCGTTCATATGTTAGTTTTGATGGCTTTACCCAACCCCCATCCACACCACTGGAGCCCAGAGGATATAATGATGGTTTGGATAGAGGAGACAGGAAGTGATCGAGGGGTCCACGCTCCAGCGGTGGAGGAGGGCAGTGTGTCCTGTGAATGAATCGGTGCCTTCATCCTCCTCCTCCTCTCCTCAGATTGCTTCCTTTGTCTGCTGCCAGAGTTGGCGCTTTGCGATAAGGGTTCTTTTTGAGCACAGTGTGATATTTCTGTGCAAATTAATTTCCATTGAGCTGTCCTGAGGGAATGTCCGGTGCCTCTGCAATGGAAGCTTTACAGGGAGTTGGTTTGTGCAGTTGGCCAGGTTTCCAAGCAGACCAGGCGACAAAGTGTCGGAAACGCTTTCAGGGCTTTTGTCTGGAGGACGGGCTGCAATTCAGTGGGCAAAATGGTACAATGAGCACCGGAGCTGTGGGTGTGGGTGTGCAGTGCTGTTTCTATTCAAATGTTTCATGCAGACAATTATAAAATTAATGTAAACATGACAGTCACCTGAGATAAAGAGGAAAGTGCTCTTTAGGGAGACACGCTGAATACATTCAGTTTGTCAAATAAATAGGACATTTTATCAGAGTAGAATAGAAATAATGCAGATGCTGATGGCTTAGATGAGAGTTTGTACCTCTTGCAATTAGAATAGAATAGATCTTATGAGTTCAACTACGACAGCTTGTGCAATTACCCAGCAGGAAAAGCCTTAAGGCTCGTTCGCACCAAGAACGCTAACTGTAGTGATAACTATGTTAGCCTTCACATCAACGGACGATCTGAAAACGCTCTGAAAATGATTCCAGTTTTATCGTTCCTCTATGCCATTAGCTTTAATGTTGTAATGTCTTCTCTTCTCTTAGGTTGTGGTCACATTAGTGAAATTTCGAGGACAAAAAAAAAAGATTGATTGTCCGTTGTCAAAAGTGTTACGATCACTTCCAAACCTGTGCAGAGAAATTGTGTGCAGATAATGTGGTTTCCAAATGAAACCTGCAGAGATATTCACCAACAGTGTTAAATGTGACTGCACCTTTCGATTTAGAAAAATTTTTCACAACTTTGAAATATGTTTGAATCTATAGTTACAGAAAGCATACTTATGAAAGTTATGTATTGAGCCAATCAGTGGAGCTCAAAAGCACCATTCGCCAATTATGGTCATAAGTTACATCATTACCAACATACTGTAAATTCAACTGTTTGGTGTTTCCCGAATCCATAGCTCCAATTAATACTTGTAACTACAGCTCTAAAGCGGTTAGAAGCAGTTTCTTGTGTAATGTGGCATGTGGACTTTAATAGCAATATACCACAGGGAACCACGGAGCCATGTAAGGAAACCTGTGCTAATAAAGCTTAATATCAGAACAAAAATAGCAACGCTGATATTTACAGCAATAATCTGACCTAAATTTGATCTTGAGCTGATTCATTAGCAGAAGCTATCACTCCACCACCTGCTTGACATCATTAACGACAGATTTGAACGACAGATGTGCGGCAACGTTTCTGCATTTTCAGGAAACAGGATAGCTGTTAATTGTTTCTTCAACAATGCATCATACTATAGTCTTTGTATTTTTGCTCTCATAGACTATGAGCAGTTCATTTCATCTGACTGCAGTGTCTATACCACCTTTTTCTGATTAATGTAAAAATGTGACTCATCTAGAATAATGAAACACTATGTTTTAACTTAAATCATATTAATTCAATTCCAATAGATTCTGATACATATGTAAAGACCTAAAATGTTTAGATTAAATCCAGAGTCTTGATGTAATGTAATGTTGCCTTCAATGTTCCCTCTATTTTTTTAATTTTGTTTTAATAATACTTTTATTCAGCAAGGATGTGTTAAATGGATACAAAGTGATAGTAAAGACTTATATTGTTAGAAAATATTCATATTTTGAATAAATGCTGTTCTTTTTTCTTTTTATTAGCCTAATCAAAGAATCAAAGAAAAAAGGTCCCCAAAAAAATAATATTAAGCAGCACAACAGTTTCAGTTTTCAGTTTCAACAGTTGCCTTCACCAATATGGCGGCGACGTTGACGTGCGGTCGAGCGGCCAATGAGGCGTCTAGGTATTTATTATGTCTATGATTATGTCTAACTCTATAGTGACACCAACTCTATAGCGGTTTTCCCGAGCATTGCATTTCTTTTGGTTTGACTAGAATACAATCAAATGACTTTCCCAACTAATTTTTGTATGTGCGTTAGAGGGAACATTGGTTGTCATGTCCTCTTAAAATCCTCAATGCATTTCAGACAACATATTAATAAAGCATTGGAGATGGAAGGAAAGGAATCTGATGTCTCCATGTAGCCATATCACACACGGCTGAACTGAGAATGAGTTGTATGAGTTCATTTGCATGTCTCATACCAATAAACAGCAGTGGACATAACAAACTGTGGAGGTGTGAGTGAAGTACAGGAGTGTGGATGGGATGGCGTTCGGCTCTCTGTGGGATTGAGTCGGCTCTCCGGGCCGGAAGCTTTCTGAAAGAGCTGGATCTCCAATGATCTCCCTCTATTTTCATTCCTGTCAGCCGTTACTGCTGCAGATGTCAAACTCGATCCGGTCACTCGCATACCAAGGGACTGAGCTACTGTGGAAATGTACCAAAGACAAAGATATTTTGGAGAGCACATCATGCTAACAGCATCGGGAGAGCAGAACTGGCTGGGTTTCAGTGAAATGTGGAGGGTGTTATTTCCACTGTGTGTCTGGCAATAAGAAAACTTATTAATAAGTTGTTACAGATTTTTAAAGGAATAGCTTACACAAAATTGAAAATGTACTCATCCATATCTTGTATTATTGTATTATATAGATTAAAATATTACTTTGTTGGAGGCACTCTAATCATCATAAAATAAAAAAAAATAAAAAATAAAATAAAATACCTTTCTGTTACCTTTAATAAAATCATTTTCCACTTATCATAGGCCAGATTCCCACTGTTTATGACTTATTCAATATGGCAATAAAATAAATATGATTGTGAATTGTATTGTGATTATTATTTAAAAAAAACAATGTTACATAATAATATTAAATGATATAAAATACATATTAGGCTACTGTTATAATACTACTACTTGAGAATTAAAAAATAATAATAATAATTTTATAGTACAACTTTAAAATTAAAACAATATTTACTTGCTCACTTCATTTTCAAACGTTTAATGTTAATTTTAATTGTTAATATATTTTTTAAACGTTTAGTTTAACATGCCGTGCATACGTTTAATTAAATCACAGTCTTTGCGTTTTGATAATCGCAATAAGCCATATTGCGAATTTGATTATATGTCAATATGTATTAAGTATTTTAACTTGAAGGCCATAATCAGTATAAACTGTCCTTGTATGCAGTGTGAATGTTCTATAGTGTGAATATTATTCTAAACGAATTCAGAGAGTATACGTAGAATAATATTTAGTAGACAAGGCCTTTTTTATCATTTTATTTATCTGTTTTTTATCCTTTTTGGAACTTGACAGCCTTAGCTCGTTTTATATGTATATTTGTGTTCAATTGTAAAGAGCAGCATGAACATTCTACTAAACGTCTTTTGTGTTTTATGGAAGAAAGTAAGTGTTTTAAATGGCCTCATGGCAAGTAAATCATAACAGAATTTTCTATTTTGGATGAATTATTCTTCATATTTTTCATATCAGCTGACAATTTCACAATCATGTGTGGCATTTAATACCTATATATATATGTATATATATATTGTTGTTTTATTTTATTTTATTAATTTAACTTACTTTATGACACAACCCAGTACCATTTTTTTTTTTTTCATTTTTGAAATTCATTATACTTTTTAAGCACTTATATGGCTACTTTTCATGCAATATGCAGAATTATGAACATGAAATGTACAATTTGAAGTGCTGATTTAGATAATGCATGAAACAAACACAGGGCTAAAAACTGTTTAAGCATTTGCTTTAATATCAAGTTACAAATTAATTTGTGCCAATGCCAATGTCAATCAATCAAAAAAAAATGGAAAACTATTTCCTCCTCCCTTTGAAAAGTTGATAAGGCTCTCCTCACTCTGCATAATTATATATAGTAAAATTAGCTGCATGTTATTATTTGTATTTAGCACAGTCTTTTTTCTCTCTCTCTTTCTGCTGTCCTTGAGCAGAATAGATATGTGACCTGTTTTTTTTGGAGTGGCGACCCACCAGTTGAGAATAACTGAATTAGATAAAATGACAGAAATGTTGCAATTATGCGTAATCATGTCCAATTTGTGTCCCTATTATATTCCCTTTCAATACCTGCAGCACCTGCACACAATTCCTTTATTCCTTTTACAAGCAGCACGCTACAGTTTTCTTCGCCAAAGCAAAGAATGAAAACCTGAGTCAAAAGCCATTAAATCATCAAAATATTGGTGAAACTTTGAGATTTTAGCTTTTACTGGCTAAACACTGGAGATGTCAACATACAAGATCCTTATCCTGCGTTTCATTCAAGTCAGACGGAATATTTATCAGAAGATGGCATATGAACAAACAGCAATGCTAGCATTTGTTTCAGAGGAAATCATTTACCGTGTTTTCCACGCCTTCATCTGCTAAACAGGTTTTACTGTCATGTAAATGTGGGAACTTTGACCTAATAATGCATGTTATTTGCTTAAACAGTCAACTAAACTGCAGCGTAGTGTGATTTCAAACACCCATTTTTGAGATTTTCATAATTTGACGTTTCTAAACTGCAAGTCTAAGATCAAATGATGTTCTCTTGTTGTCATATATCCAGAAAGTAGCTGTCAATTCTGGATGTCTGAGTTTAATGGAATGCAACATTAACCCTCAGACTGATTATTTTATGGTCTGTAATTTGGTGGATTTTGGCAGGGCTTCGTTTGAACCAGTTTGCACCAAAAATGGAGAGAATCTAATGGATTTTCCCCATTATTTGCAGTAAATGGTGTAGCATTACATCCCATCTAAGTGCTTTTCATATCTCACAATGAATGACAAAACCCAACAATGGCATTTCTGATGTGTTTCTAGGCCTGCCTATAGCGGTCATCAGCTAGAGATGACATGCTGTGAATATTAGCAGGCGTCCAACTCGATGTCATTGACATAATGGAATTTAGATAGCAGATTTGCTATGCCATAAATCAGCTTCAGTCCGGCCCGCTATTCAAACACAGCATTGAGGAAAAATACACACGTTTGGCCTCCACAATAGCCGAGCACAAAGGCCAACACTAGCCACTGCCAATCACATGCTTGCATATTGTGATTTGAATGCATTGGTTTATAGTGGCGTTTACTCACAGGGCGTTAAACACAGGAAAAGGATGTTTATTGGCAGCGCTCAATAGCCATCTGGGGTACCATTGTTGCGCTTAACTCCGCTGTCTGTTTCTGTTTTAAAATGCATTCTTGGAAATGCGAGTTTATGTTTTCTGACTGGTTTTTCTTTGACATATTGATGTTAGCATAGATTTCGGCTAGAGATGGAAATCTTAAGGAATTTAGCGATTCTGGCTCAGATTCCAGTTAGTCCAAATAGTCAATAAATGTTTTGATCAATTCAGTTTTAAACTAAAATATGTTCTAAGAACATTTTGGTAATGTTCCTCTTAAGTTATAAAAACAAATAAAATAAAAGTTTTTGTTTTAGTTATACAAATGTTAAGGGAACATTATAGTTTATCGTTTTACAAACATTATGAGAACGTTAGTTTTGAATGTTTTTTCAATGTTCTTAAACAAGAAGTAACATTTAAAAAAGGTTAGACAAACGTACAACATTTTTAAACGTTTAGAAGAAAATCATTCCATGAATGTCATGTTTCTTTTTTGAGAATTTTTTTACATTATTAACATTATTAAAGACTAGATAACTTTGAACAAACATTCTATTATAATCCTCGCTATACGCAAAGTACGCAAGTTGCGTAGGGACCCCGAAACACCAGGGGCCCCCTTGCTCTCAAAGATGATTAATTTTTGTTTCGTTTTTGAATTTGGCCAGAGGTAATGGAAACCGCTTATGTAATTTATTTTAATGCTGTGCGCTGTCGCCCTTTCTACGTAAAAATCAGTCAAATCATGTAGGCCTAACGTGAATGTCATACAGTGTCTTACTCGAGACAATAAAAAAAACACGAATTGAAAGTATACCGAGCCGTGGAAGAGACACCGTTTCTCAAGCGGACAAAGGCGTTTCATTCATAACTCATCATTCATAACCCCCCCCCATCTCCCCCCACCCCCCTAGGGCTCCCAGAAGTCTAGGACACGGTTTTGCGTAGGGCCCCCAGAAGTCTAGGATCGGCTCTGATTATCTTGCCAGAATATTTGCTAAAATTGTGAAAACATTTCCTTTTCAAGTCTGATTCTTGAGTATTTTTGACTGAAAAAAGCTTGGTTATAATATCCATTCATTCATCAGTTAGTTTTCAGTGGCTGCGCTGTATTTTGTTAGCCTAGTGAAAAAACATATTAATAAAAATGCTGTGCGCTGTCGCCCTTTCTACGTAAAAATCAGTCAAATCATGTAGGCCTAACGTGAATGTCATACAGTGTCTTACTCGAGACAATAAAAAAAACACGAATTGAAAGTATACCGAGCCGTGGAAGAGACACCGTTTCTCAAGCGGACAAAGGCGTTTCATTCATAACTCATCATTCATAACCCCCCCCCATCTCCCCCCACCCCCCTAGGGCTCCCAGAAGTCTAGGACACGGTTTTGCGTAGGGCCCCCAGAAGTCTAGGATCGGCTCTGATTATCTTGCCAGAATATTTGCTAAAATTGTGAAAACATTTCCTTTTCAAGTCTGATTCTTGAGTATTTTTGACTGAAAAAAGCTTGGTTATAATATCCATTCATTCATCAGTTAGTTTTCAGTGGCTGCGCTGTATTTTGTTAGCCTAGTGAAAAAAAGTATAACATATTAATAAAATAAAAGGAAAAAGATACTTAAAGAGAACTTTCCTGACTATATTTATTTATATATACATAATAAATATACACAGAACACGCATATATTATGCAAACAACAACTTTAATTTTGGATGTGATTAATCGCAATGAACAACAAAACTCTGGTTTTTCAGCGATGACTCATCTGAACACCTCTGATTGGTCATTGAATTCATAAACTCAACGGGATCGTGTGTGATTGGTTATAATGCGCAACACTGTAAAAACACGGAAAAATAAATATAATGGAACAAATAAACCCTAATATTAATTAGATAGCATTACTAGCCTGATAATAATAATAGTATTAGTAATAATAATAATAATCGTCTTGGTATCATCAGTGGCATCCCTGACTATCATCGATACACAATAATATCGTCTATCGGCACAACCCTAAAGTACATACAATTAAGCAACAGACTATTCTATTCTAACATGTAACTCAATGTGCCCTTTGTTAAATGCATGTCAAACACTTACTTCCTGTTCTAATTAGCATCAAATCTATTTGTCAGGGCATTTATCAACCGCTTTCATCATAATGTTCTCCAACCAATTAGTTTCTGTTAACCTGCTTTGCCTCTTATAGCGAGCATCATGGTTACAATTATTGGACATATCTGCTATCAAAGCTTGTTTGAAACACTTTTTTTTTTATTTCTCTGGTAAATATAAAGGCTTATTAATCAACAGTTCTTGTCTCAGAATGTCTCTCTATTAAAGGCGCACATATTGAGATCCTTGCAGCTCGTTAATTGCCAGGCCCACCACTGTTTGCTGCATATTAATTACCTATTAGCCTTGTGCGCAGCGCATTATGACTTTGGCTAGACTCCCTCCAGAGTGAGCAGTGATCATTCCTGAATCATCAATGAGACGCTGCAGAGCTTGGTTATAATATCCATTCATTCATCAGTTAGTTTTCAGTGGCTGCGCTGTATTTTGTTAGCCTAGTGAAAAAAAGAATAACATATTAATAAAATAAAAGGAAAAAGATACTTAAAGAGAACTTTCCTGACTATATTTATTTATATATACATAATAAATATACACAGAACACGCATATATTATGCAAACAACAACTTTAATTTTGGATGTGATTAATCGCAATGAACAACAAAACTCTGGTTTTTCAGCGATGACTCATCTGAACACCTCTGATTGGTCATTGAATTCATAAACTCAACGGGATCGTGTGTGATTGGTTATAATGCGCAACACTGTAAAAACACGGAAAAATAAATATAATGGAACAAATAAACCCTAATATTAATTAGACAGCATTACTAGCCTGATAATAATAATAGTATTAGTAATAATAATAATAATCGTCTTGGTATCATCAGTGGCATCCCTGACTATCATCGATACACAATAATATCGTCTATCGGCACAACCCTAAAGTACATACAATTAAGCAACAGACTATTCTATTCTAACATGTAACTCAATGTGCCCTTTGTTAAATGCATGTCAAACACTTACTTCCTGTTCTAATTAGCATCAAATCTATTTGTCAGGGCATTTATCAACCGCTTTCATCATAATGTTCTCCAACCAATTCGTTTCTGTTAACCTGCTTTGCCTCTTATAGCGAGCATCATGGTTACAATTATTGGACATATCTGCTATCAAAGCTTGTTTGAAACACTTTTTTTTTTTATTTCTCTAGTAAATATAAAGGCTTATTAATCAACAGTTCTTGTCTCAGAATGTCTCTCTATTAAAGGCGCACATATTGAGATCCTTGCAGCTCGTTAATTGCCAGGCCCACCACTGTTTGCTGCATATTAATTACCTATTAGCCTTGTGCGCAGCGCATTATGACTTTGGCTAGACTCCCTCCAGAGTGAGCAGTGATCATTCCTGAATCATCAATGAGACGCTGCAGTCGAGCATGTCCAAATCACATCACATTCAAGTCAAGGCCAAAGTGCACCAGAGTGATTTCCACATTTCATGGCCAGCGTTTTGCTTGAAGGGATTGTGAGATCATATTTAGAGTCTGTCATTGTTCGGAGGGTTGTTGTTTGGGTTAGATGTGGTGTGTTGTTGTTTTGAAATATGCATGCATGTAATGCAAATCAATCAATCAATCAATCAATCAATCAATCAATCAATCAATCAATCAATCAATCAATCAATCAATCTGTATTAGTTTAAATGTGCCTGCTGCACTGTTTTTTCTGTCAACTCTGCTGTGCAATCTCATTGGGCCAACCATTGTTATTTTAGTCACTATGTAGTTACATATAAAACATTATTGTTATTTAAAATGAACATTAACTGAAACATACTATATTATAGTTTACATTATAGTTTTACCATATAGTGTGCTTTTTCAAAGTACAGCTTATTAAAGCTTAAAACCTATTTTATTTCAGCTAGTTGCCAAGGCAAAATTTCTAATTTTCATTACTAAAATAACTAAATCTGAAATAATAATAATAATAATAATAATAATGCTAATAATAATAATAATTAAATAAATACATAAATAATAAAAAATTGTGTCATCAAATATGTTTTAATTTATTGTTATTGTGCCATATTCAGTGTTTAGACTATTTATTTATTTATCTGCCTGTCTGTTTGTTTATTTATTTATTTATGGATGGATGGATGGATTGATTGATTGATTGATTTTTGAATGAATTAATTAACATGGTGGAAGTTTTGCTTTGCTGCTGGTTTATATAGAGCAGTCAATTTAACACATTAAATTCATTATTATTTTATGGTTTTAGACAATAAATAAATACATAAATAAAAGCTGTTCCATTACAAATACTGATACAGTGTTAACATAATATGCTTAATCTGATTAAAATGTTTAACTGATTGACAGCTGTATTTTAAATGCAAATTTGAACAAAGTTCTCTGACATGAAACAAAAATAGCTTACGTTTCTGCTGTCATTGTCAGCTCAGTTAATAAGTGAACGAATGACAACAATGAAGTCATTTTTCTCGTTTCAAGGCAAAACACAGATTTGCTGTGACATCTTTGGCTCTCTTGTGTTGGAGAGACACAGAGGTGATGATTGAGTTACCACCCAGCTGAAGAGCGATAAGAGCGTGTGTGTGTGTGTGTGTGTGTGTGCGTCGACATTGAAAGAGCCTAGTGACAGTGATGAATCGAGCTTGTGAGCAGGTCTCACAAAAGACTGAGCCATTGAGAGGTGATAAACAGAGCGGCTGGCTATCAGATGTGTGTGTGTGTGTGTGCTCACAGGTGCTTGTTGGCTAACAATCTGTGGCAAGAATATTGTCTTAAAGATATCTGGATCATATCAGGAGAACTCATCATAAAACAGACTCTCTCTAATATATGTATATATGAATATATACTGTATGTGTGTCTAATGAGACTGGTGGTTGTGTGTATAACCCTTCTGCTAGTTTCTTTGCAGTGTTTCCCGGGACCTGTGTGTTTCTGTCCCTTTCTAGGGTAGGTCCTCGATGGGCACCCCCTCTGCTGGGTTCAGAAACCGGGTGCTCGACTTGGAGTGCTTATTTCACTCGTCGATATATGTCCAGACGGTAAGTAAGCCGGTTTTCGGTTTTCATGCAGCCATAACACAGGCTTCTGCGGGAGCCTTCGTGATCATCAGGCCCCCGGCGCGTCACTGCAAAAACTTCCTGGACGTCCGGGCTGGGGTTACACTTTCACACTACCCTGACTGGTCTACCGTATCTGGGTCGCCCTGATGGGGTTTCCCGATCACCAGGATATCCCCTCTTGCTGAGGCATCGAGATATTTTTAAATATCCATTCTGCACTGGTTTGAGTCGAGCATGTCAGAACAGATATATACTTGTCTTGTGACTTCATTATGCAGATAAACTGTTGAATAATCTTGTCGCCTGAGCTGTTCATTTAATAAACACATGTGTGTCCGATCGGATGCACACCAGCTCTGTGTGTAATGCAATCAAAGGTTCCTACAAGCTCCATTAGTGCAGCCCAGCACCAATGCTTTATTTAATCAAAACTCGTCTGGTTTCCATTAACATGGGCTTTTAGATCATAATGCCGCGTGTCGTTTGCGGGGATTATGCTATAGTTGAGTTGAGTGAAGAGTGGAAAAATGTATTTTGCCAAGTCGTGATCTATATCTGTCAGCTTGCCATGAATGGATCTAAAATGGATCATGGTCAGATGACAGAATGTCTAAACGAAGTGTGTGTGTGTGTGTGTGTTTACAAAAAATTTATTTTAATTTTTAAATGCGCTACATTCATTTTAATGCATTTCTTTAATCAAATATACAGTAAAAACAGTATTATTGCAAATTTGTATTAATTTATTTTATTTTATTTTATTTTATTTTATTTTATTTTATTTTATTTTATTTATTTTTGGTTGACTTCACCACCTGGCTCCATTCTGGTGTGTAACACTAATATATATTAATGATACACACCAGAATGGAGCCAGGTGGTGAAGTCAACCGAAAAGAAAAGAGGCAGAGCAGGTTATTAAATTTTTCATCGAAAAACTATGAAGATAAACATTCTTTGGAATAAAGTGATAAATCATTTTACAATGAGATGGAATGGGTATTAAAAAGCAAATAGGCTTACTTTTGATTTCGTGTTGACTTTTAAGGCAAAGTAGCGAAACTACAACTGTTTTGTTGCACTGAAGTGGACTTCAGGGAAAAGCATAAGATACTGCAAATGAGCTGAATATGGCCCATTAATAATAGTTAAATGCTGAATGATATTATATATCATATTATTCTGCATTAGCCACCTCTTTCAGCTCGGCTTGTTCTCGCCGTGGCTCAGAGTTGGGTTGAATTCACAGCGCACCTCTGCTGTCTGCCTCTTCATGCACACCAGGGAGGCTTTAATTAATGTCTTTGTGTGCACTTTGGACTGCCGCGGCCATTGATAATCTCTCTCTCTCTCTCTCTCTCTCTCTCTCTCTCACTCTCTCCATGGCAATGCATTATCTAAATGTATTTTGCGCTGACAGGGTGTCTGCTGTGCATAAGCACCTGTCCTGAATGGAGAAGCATTGCAAAACCCAAATATACTGAATCCATTTGTCCCACTTGTGGGTGTAACACTGTAAATTGTGGTTTTCATGCTTTCTGGGAATGTTGCTGTGTAAGAGGCTGGATGAGTGTGGTGTTTGATGGGTGAATGTCTGAAGATTTATACATAACATTGTTTTTGAAGGAACAGTTCACCTAAAAAATACAACTTATGTTATTGTTTACTTAGCCTCGTGCCATTCTGAAGCCATATGGAGAAGTTTAGCAACATGTTCAGACTGCTGTTTCACTGGAAAAAAAAGAAAGCTCCGAAAATTAAAAAATAAAAAATAAAAAATGACAGTCTCACTCACTCATATGATACTTTAGTAACTTTGATTGAGGAACATACTAAAAATTAAGTAATTGCCTTCCACCATACAGTAACTCTCAAATCCTTTTCGTCGGATGCCAAACCTGTTATAACGCATTTGTATGTGCGTATATATAAAAAGTTTACAAATGAGGAAAAAAATTAACTTAAATGATTTTAGCAAATGGCTGCAATATAACAAAGAGTGAAAAATTTAAGGGGGTCTGAATACTTTCTGTACCCACTGTATATATATATATATTGCTTTATTGGCTTAAACTTTTATTTTATTTAAATTTCCCCAGTCCCAGTTCACTTTTATTTTATTTTATTTTATTTTATTTTATTTTATTTTATTTTATTTTATTTTATTTTATTTTATTTTATTTTATTTTATTTTATTTTATTTTATTTTATTTTATTTTATTTTATTTTATTTTATTTTATTTTATTTTATTTTATTTTATTTTATTTTATTTTATTTTTTCCCCAGTCCCAATGCGCTTTCATTGCATGGAAAAGAGCAGCATGAACATTCTGCTAACCATCTCTATTCATTAATATATACTACAATTTAAAAGTTTGGGTCAGTTTTAAATAAATTTATACTTTATTCAGGAAAGATGCGTTAAATTGATCAAAAGTTACAGTAAATACATTCATAATGTTACAAAGATTACATTTGCATGTGACACTGAGATTGAAGTAATGATGCTGAAAATTCAGCTTTACCTCAGAGGAAAATACTACATTTTATTATATATTTAAATGGAAAACAGTTATTTTAAATTATAATAATATTTCACAATATTGCTGTTTTTACTGTTGTAGCGTCTGGACCAATCAAAAACACAATTGTTCATTTGATTTAACAAATCAGTTATTCATGAGATTAACAAATCGTCATAGTCCCCTAACCCAATAAACTGGGTGCCAGGATGTCTGCAACGACACCAGGCCCCCCTGGTCCCCATAACTGTATGCGTGTGTGTGTGTGTGTGTGTGTGTGTATGTTAGACCAGTTTAAGTGTTTATGTAGTATGTTAGACTAGTTTAAGTGATTACTGTATGTAGTTAATAAAGTCTTATTTGTATCACACTTGACGTGGTTCATTGTTTGCTCATAACTGGAGTCACTTAATCATGCAGATTTATGCTACAAGCTTTTGTAGAATTGTACAGTAAGAAAGTTATTTCCCTTAACCAGGAAATGAACGTTCTTAGAATTGACAGACAGTTGACCCTGAGAGGTCAAGTAAATATCTACAGCGGATCTAAATATTTATAATTAATTATAACTAGTTATGATTAATTATTCATATTTCCCCATGAGCTGATTCGCTACACTGTATTTTTGAGTAAAATAAAATATAAAATAAAACAATACAATTAAATATAAAATAAACTAACATAAAATAATAATACAACACCAAAATTCTGAACAGTCCTGTACACACATATTTCCTTTCCACCCGTTTGCCTTGCACATCAATAAGATTAACATTTAAAATAAACAGATGCTAATTATTATAATTATGTAACATTATAAAAAAGGAAATGTTTCCCATGATTTTGGGTCGATAGCCAGGAACAGAAAGTAGGCTATTCATTAATCCCTGTGTGTTCAAAGCATCAGCTCTCTATTGAAATAAGCACCTGCTCTTTTTAATGAAGTTGTTGCATGTTTGACTTTAATGACTAAATTTTCTCATCAGCTCTGAACAAGCAGTACAAAGGCACTGATCGATGGCATTAGTAATGTAATCACCTCCCTATTGTGCTTGATATCTCTGCAGTGTGCAAGCCGGGCTTTTACCGATCAGCTCTTCAGACCAAAAGCTGCAGTAAATGTCCTCCCAGAAGTTTCACCAAAGTGGAGGCATCCACCTCCTGTCAGTGTGAGCAGGGATACTACCGGATCGAATCGGACCCCACCAACATGGCCTGCACAAGTAAGAACTGCTTCTATTAAAGGGATAGTTCACCCAGAAATTTAAATTTGCTGTTATTTTTCTCACTTGCAGGCCATCCAATATGATTTTTGTTTTTTTGTTTTTAAGTAGAGCAGTTTTTAACTGAAAGTGTGGTCCTTGGTGATTCATAAAGTGCAAGGCAACCAGCACTTTGAGAGTCAAAAACACAAAATGAATCCCTGTGGCTCCTGATGATATATTGAGATCTTATGAAGCGAAAAGACTGGTCTGTGCAAGAAACTGAACATTATTTACAGCATTATTACCTGTAGGGCAAATGGTGCGGAATGATTTGAATCATTTGAACCAAATTCTTTTGAACCGGTTCTTTTTGGTGAACTAGTTGAACCAGTTCACCATATCGGACCAAGATAATCCAAAAATAATTGGATTTCCCCATTGCCTGATGTTGTATATAATGTTCAGTTTCTTGCACAGACTGATCGTTTCGCTTCGTAAGACCTCAATACATCGTCAGGAGCCACATGTATTAATTTTGTGTTCCTTGATATACTTTTTTGGACGTGCTGGTGGACATTTACTTGCATTTTATGAACCACCAAAGACCATGGTTTCAACTAAAAATCATCTTTGCTCTACTAAAGAAAAAAAAACATCTTGGATGGGCTGGGGATGAGAAAATTAACAGAATGTTTATGTAGTATGTTAGACTAGTTTAAGTGATTACTGTATGTAGTTAATAAAGTCTTATTTGTATCACACTTGACGTTGTTCATTGTTTGCTCATAACTGGAGTCACTTAATCATGCAGATTTATGCTACAAGCTCTGTGTAGAATTGTACAGTAAGAATTGTTTCCTTAACCAGGAAATTAACGTTCTTAGAATTGACAGACAGTTGACCCTGAGAGGTCAAGTAAATATCTACAGCGGATCTAAATATTTATAATTAATTATAACTAGTTATGATTAATTATTCATATTTCCCCATGAGCTGATTCGCTACACTGTATTTTTGAGTAAAATAAAATATAAAATAAAACAATACAATTAAATATAAAATAAACTAACATAAAATAATAATACAACACCAAAATTCTGAACAGTCCTGTACACACATATTTCCTTTCCACCCGTTTGCCTTGCACATCAATAAGATTAACATTTAAAATAAACAGATGCTAATTATTATAATTATGTAACATTATAAAAAAGGAAATGTTTCCCATGATTTTGGGTCGATAGCCAGGAACAGAAAGTAGGCTATTCATTAATCCCTGTGTGTTCAAAGCATCAGCTCTCTATTGAAATAAGCACCTGCTCTTTTTAATGAAGTTGTTGCATGTTTGACTTTAATGACTAAATTTTCTCATCAGCTCTGAACAAGCAGTACAAAGGCACTGATCGATGGCATTAGTAATGTAATCACCTCCCTATTGTGCTTGATATCTCTGCAGTGTGCAAGCCGGGCTTTTACCGATCAGCTCTTCAGACCAAAAGCTGCAGTAAATGTCCTCCCAGAAGTTTCACCAAAGTGGAGGCATCCACCTCCTGTCAGTGTGAGCAGGGATACTACCGGATCGAATCGGACCCCACCAACATGGCCTGCACAAGTAAGAACTGCTTCTATTAAAGGGATAGTTCACCCAGAAATTTAAATTTGCTGTTATTTTTCTCACTTTCAGGCCATCCAATATGATTTTTGTTTTTTTGTTTTTAAGTAGAGCAGTTTTTAACTGAAAGTGTGGTCCTTGGTGATTCATAAAGTGCAAGGCAACCAGCACTTTGAGAGTCAAAAACACAAAATGAATCCCTGTGGCTCCTGATGATATATTGAGATCTTATGAAGCGAAAAGACTGGTCTGTGCAAGAAACTGAACATTATTTACAGCATTATTACCTGTAGGGCAAATGGTGCGGAATGATTTGAATCATTTGAACCAAATTCTTTTGAACCGGTTCTTTTTGGTGAACTAGTTGAACCAGTTCACCATATCGGACCAAGATAATCCAAAAATAATTGGATTTCCCCATTGCCTGATGTTGTATATAATGTTCAGTTTCTTGCACAGACTGATCGTTTCGCTTCGTAAGACCTCAATACATCGTCAGGAGCCACATGTATTAATTTTGTGTTCCTTGATATACTTTTTTGGACGTGCTGGTGGACATTTACTTGCATTTTATGAACCACCAAAGACCACCTCCGTCATGGTCATGGATCTCCTGGCTCACACCAACTACACCTTTGAGGTGGAGGCTGTGAACGGGGTGTCGGAACGAACCGCCCCTTTGAGGCAATACGTCTCACTCAATGTCACCACCAACCAGGCCGGTGAGTAGATCCGTCCCTCTGGAATTGTTCCTATTACATGCTAAAGCTTAACAGGACAAAGTTCATGCTGTCCGCAAGAACTTAAAATGGCATTTGCAAATCATTTAATTTATGTAATGCGACACATTTAAGAGTGAAACTAAATATCTAGCTGGAAATAATTTAGGATGGGGCTTCATTTGATCTTTGGATTTGGCTGGATCAGGAAAAGTGTCTATTTTAAACATAAACTGTATTTGCAGACGTAGTCTTTCGTAGTCCATAATGAGACTTAATGTAGTTTTACTTGTGTTTTGTTTAATATTTCAGATTCCTTAGGTGAAAAATAAGAATGGAGCTCAAATGATCATTTGGTGGCCCCTGTGAAAAGGAAGTGCATTTAATTGTACTGGATGTACATTTGTAGTGTTCCTTTCTAGTGTACCTGTAAAGTATAATAATAAACTGGACTTGCAGATACTGCATAATATTAATTAAATTAAATTAAAATAAAATAAAATAAAAGACACTTAAGCTTATTTAAAGACAAACACTTTCATAATTCTTCGCACGCTTATGTACACTTCCAAAAAGTGCACTTGGTAATAATATCAAATTAAAAATTTTACTTTCAAGTACATTTTTAATCCTTATGTTTTAATATATATTTTTACGCTTATTTTACAGTACTTATTTTGATGTATTGACTAATATACTGTAGCATATTTAAAGTACCTGATTATAATAATTTACAATTTATGTAATTCATAATATAATGTAAATGATCCATTTTGATTGGACAAAGCTGCAGCTTCATCATAACAAATATGTAATTACAAATATATTTAAATAAAGACATACATGTTTAAATAGAATTTGTTATATACTTATATTTTATTCATATATAAGTGTATTGCAGTTTATCATAGATGCTTGTCAGTACATTTAACATTACATGCTAACCATATATCAAAGACAATAGAGTAAGTTATGAAAATATGTATGAAATGCATTTAAGTCCTACTGAAATTCAATTTAATGGAATGAATATTCAATCAATTGATTAAGTGCCTGAAAACATTACATTTAGTTTACACTAACATTTAAAATTATTCAAAATTATGTTTCTGTAATATATTTAGTATGCTGAAGTGTACTTCTTTTTCACAAGGGGTTGAGAAAATGTGATGGGATATATTTGAGTTTATACCTTAAGATTTTGGGGTTTCCAAAAAAAAAACTTTCCGTACCCACTGTATATAGGTGCATCTCAAAAAAATGTGAATATCGTGAATTTTTTATTTTTTTGTAACTTATTTCAAAAAGTGAAACTTTCATACGTTCTAGATTCATTACATGTAAAGAAAAATATTTCAAAAGTTTTTAGTTTTTTTTGATGATTAGGGCTTACAGCTCATGAAAGTCAAAAATCCAGTATCCAGTATCTGTCCCTTCAGAATAAATTCTGGGTATCTCTTGTTCTTTGAAACTACAATAATGGGGAAGACTTGGCAATGAACCAGAAGACAATCATTGACACCCTCCACAAAGAGGGTAAGTGACAGAAGGTCATTACTGAAAGCGGTGGCTATTCACAGAGTGCTGTATCAAAGCATATTAATCCAAAGTTGACTGGAAGGAAGAAATTGGGTAGGAAAAGGTGCACAAGCAACAGGGATTGCAAGCTTGAGAATACTGTCAAACAAAGCCGATTCCGAAACACTTGGGAGAGATTCACAAGGAGTGGACTGAAGCTGGAGTCAGTGCATCTAGAGTCACCACGCTCAGACGTCTTCAGAAAAAGGGCTACCAAGCCACTTCTGAAACAGAAACAACGTCAGAAGCATCTTACCTGGGCTATGGACAAAAATAACTGGACTGTTGCTCAGTGGTCCAAAGTCCTCTTTTCTGATAAAAGTAAGTTTTGCATTTCATTTGGAAATCAAGGTCTGGAGTCTGGAGGAAGACTGGAAAGGCACAGAATCCAAGCTGATTGAAGTCCAGTGTGAAGTTTCCGAAGTCAGTGATGATTTGGGGTGCCGTGACATCTGCTGGTGTCGCTCCATTGTGTTTTATCAAGTCCAAAGTCAATGCAGACATCTACCAGGAGATTTTGGAGCACTTTATGCTTTCATCTGCTGCCAAGCTTTATTGAGATGCTGATTTCCTTTTCCAGCAGGATTTTAGCACCTGCCCACAGTGCCAAAACCACTTCCGAGTGCTTTGCTGACCATGATATTACTGTGCTTGATTGGCCAGCCAACATGCTTGACCTGAACCCCATATGGAATCTATGGGATAGGTTCAAGAGAAAGATGAGAAACGGTCTATTCAACAATACAGACGAGCTGAAGGCCATTATTAAAGAAACCTGTGCTTCAATAGTGCCTCAGCAGTGCCACAGGCTGATCGCTTCCATGCCACACCTCACTGATGCTGTCATTTGTGGAGCCCCCGACCAAGTATTGAGTGCATAAATTAACATACTTGAAAGAACTTGAACTTTTCTGTTTTGCAAATCCTTTTTTTTTTGTTGATTGATCTTAGGAAATATTCTAATATTTTGAGATACTGGATTTATAGCTGTAAGCTTGTTTTTAAAACAAACAAACAAAAAACACTTTTGAAATATTTTACTTTACATGTAATGAATCTAGAATATATGAAAGTTTCACTTTTTGAAATATATATAAATAAAAAAAAAATCACAACATTCCAATTTTTTGAGATGCACCTGTATATTCTTAAATTATTCTTAAATGTTCTTAAATTATTCTAAGAAACCTTGTTCCTCTTCAGTGAACCTTTTTGTGGACTGGAAAAAAACACTATTTGGAAGCCGACAAAGGACCATTATTTTTGCAGAAATAGTTGAGATATTAAACTATATTAAAAGTGATTTATCTTTTCTACAGCATGATAATATTGCTTAATGCTATTTTCCCCCACTCACACGGCCTTGTTCATATTATTAGAAAAGGAAAATCATTTCAGAGATGGTGGAAGTAATTCGATTTTAGGAAAGCTCATGAAAACAAACATTTTAATTTAGAATAATGTGCATAATAATGCTACAATTAAATAGGGAAAATTCTAATAAAGTAAAATTGTATTACATGTTGGCTTTAAAACAACAGTTAAAAAATAAATAAATACTACTACGACTACTACTACTACTACTACTACTAATAATAATAAAAACCCTGACCAGTCAATTCATGGAATTCATTTTTGTGGTTGTCATGTGACTTCATTGTCAAATAAATAAGAGGGGGTAAACTGACCTTAAACCCTTTTCAATACAGTGGTACCTTTTTCTGACTGCTATTGACTTTTCATTAAGCTAATGATGGCCCTAATGGACACTGAAGCGTAATCTGCTTTATCTGAAAGAGGGTCTGTAATTGCTGGGGATTGGCCAGAGACGGGGGGTAGGGACTCCTCTGCGTGTGTGTGTGTGTGTGTGTGTTTTGAGTGTGTTGTGTGAATCGGGGCAGTGTTAGTGTTGATAAGGCCTCTTTGAAATGAAGGGTTTTGCGTGAGGCGAGCACAGGTTGCAGTGAATGCTGAGCGCTCTGCCGGCGCGGTCGGGATAATCCGTTTGGTCGATGTGTCGAGTAGCGGTCATGTTTTATGTGAACTGGATGGCTGGAGGCTAAGCGAGAGGTTTGGCTGGAGTTCTGAGACCAGACATGCTCACAAAGGTGCTTGACTGTCTGAAGGTGATGGGCTATTGAAATATTGAGGGGGAATACAGGCTTCCTCTGTGTCGACTTACTGAAAATCACTTTTCCATTATCTTGCTTTTGTCTTCCCTCGTTTGAAGCACAACTTCAAACCAGCATTCAAAGCAAACACATTCTGGGACATTCCTACAATGCACTGCATTACGTTATTATCTTAATATACCAGTTAAAATATTACACTGACAACTTTGATTGAAGACAGAAATCATATTAGTTAGTTTTCTCTATAACAGTATCATAATTAATATTGTTTTGTTATTGTTCAAATTAAAATGATTAAAAATGCTTTTGGTAACTGACATAAAGCTGAAATTTAATTTTATTTCAGCTTTATTCCGATTACCAAAAGCATTTTTGGTAACACTTTATTTTACGGTGTCCTTGTTACACATTATTATAATAACAATAAATTATGCATAATTACATGCAAGTAACTCTAAGCTAGGGCTGAGCGATTTTCCCGATTTTATAGATTAATTTGAATTTAATGTTTGCCACAATTAAATTTTTTAGAAACCGAGGAACCGCGATTTTGAATAGAAATATTACCATATGTTAGAATTAGACACTTTGACAATATGCCGGTGATAACAGTAAAGAGAAAAGAACGATCCAACCGGATGTCGGCGCACGTGATTAACCGCTCACGTGTGACGTGCTCTGTGAAGGACCATAAATATAGCGCTAAGCACCATTCATTCACACAGAATGCACTTTTGTGTTGACAAAGATGCGACGCAGGCAGTGGAATAGGTAAAACATGCAAGAAGATGGGAGTGAACTTCTTTTAACTTGAGCGCAGTGTTTTTAGAATGGCGTTTCATGCATGAGATGCTGCAAGAGACGCGAGCACAACAGTCAAACACATCCATGTTTACACTGAAAAAATCTATGGAAAAGCAGCGCAATCGAATAAAAAAAACCTGTAAAGAACTACTACTGTATGTCTGATATTTCATGTTTGCATCATGGTGACAGGCTGAAAGCTGCTGTTGTTTTTACAGAACATTTATTGTTAATAGCCTAATAGTCTACTGCTGTTATACCTTCAGCCATTTTGAATTTTGTTAAATGTGAGCCAAAATCCTCACAATTAAAAGAACCAAAGACTTAAACTACTTCAGTCTGTGTGCATTGAATTTATTTAATACACGAGTTTCACAATTTGAGTTGAATTACTGAAATAAATGAACTTTTCCATGACATTCTAATTTATTGAGATGCACCTGTATGTATAAGACAAGTTTGTACAATATGTAGTTGTGGTTTATGCATCTTTTCTGCAAAGATATTTAACAAGTGATGTTTAACATTTACATCATGTTGACAACTTCATGTGTGCTGCACTTGGAATATAATTTTCTTTAACTAGAGGGTTAATAAAGAAAAAGTTGACTAGTTAAAAATCGTAAAAAAAAAATTGAGAATCGGTCAAACATTCTGGAAAAATCGTGATTTAAATTTTTTGCCAAATCGCCCAGTCCTACCCTAAGCCAAGCCTTAATCCTAACCCTAACCATATAGTAAGTACACGTTCTTCATTAATATTACTCAGTACTTAAATGTAAAATTGCACTGTAACAAGGACACCTTAAAATAAAGTGACATGTGGCCAAGTATGGTGACCCATACTCGGAATTAGTGCTCTGCATTTACCCATCCAAAGTGCACACACACAGCAGTGAACACACACCCGGAGCAGTTGGCAGCCATTTTTTGCTGCGCAGTTGGGGGTGGGAGAGAGCGCTGTACATTCACTCCTCCCACCTAAAATCCCTGCCAGTACGAGACTCGAACCCACAACCTTTAGGTTACCGACTCTCTAACCATTAGGCCACGACTTCTCGTGCCATTAGACGACGACTTCAAGTGCCATTAGACGACGACTTCAAGTGCAACCCGTTTTTATATAAATAATTTTAGATGAAAAAAATTGACTTCTATTTACTTAATTTTAGATGAAAAACTTAAATAAAGTAGAAACATGGCTTTGGCAGCTAAAATAAATGTTTAAATTGACATACCAAAATTACGTCTACTACTACTACAACAACTAAATACATAAATAAAATTAATATAAAATTGAATTATAAAAAATGACAATAACACATAAAATTACAAAAAATAAACTAAAATTAAAACTATTAAAACTAAAAATATGACAATAAAATTGTATTTAAAATATTACTAAATACTATAGTAGTATATAAATCATACTAAAATATTACTGAATTAAACATGGACTGGTTGATTAAAAAACTGGTGATTTATTAATTAGTATTCTAAGTATTTATTTATTTATTTGTCTGTTTGTTTTACTCTAAATGTTTGTAAAGTGTTTCAAGTAAAACGGCATTTTACTTGATTTATTTTTGCAGGAATTACATCATTTTTAAGAGAAAACAAACGTCACTAAGTATTAGAAGTCCATTCAATGGATTCTGAGACTTTTCATGCTATTAGTTGATTTGTATCACTCTATATAATGTTTGATATGATTACAGAGATTGGTATGATAATAACATAGTCATAACATTGTAATAATATTGTTACAATCACCTATATGATTCATACATGTTTCTGTTCCTTAAACCTGACTTGTAAAGTAACCTTGGGTGTTGGAAAGGTGCTATATAAATAAAAAAAATATTATTATTATTATTATTATTATTCAATCCTGCTGGGTTTTTTTGCCAATGTGTTTAATAATCAAGTTATAATAATATTTATTAAGTTACGGAGATAAAGGTTCTGAATAACAGAAATGATCAATCTATCAAATGAAATGCTACTGGTCAATCAGTTTCTTATTTTCATTATTGAACATTGTGACAATCAAAGCAATGCTAACCAGCATGAAAACTTCAACCCGTTAGTGACCTATAAGTCAATATTAGAATAAGGAAGAGTCGCTCCAGCTTACAGACCCACAGCGCTGCAACGCAATAAGAGATGCAGGTGCCGTCAGGCTAAAAACATTTATTTTCACTTTGCGTAATCCATTATCCTAAACTCTCAGGCCTTTTTTTGCAACCTTTACGCACGGCCGTTGCATTCTAATTTAGGGAGAAATATTTAACATAATATTTGTGCCTATTTCCATGCCGATGCATCTCTGTCACAAAAGCGCAGCAGATGCGGTTAAGAGGCGTACAGAAACTTACAGTCTTAGGGTGCTAATTTATTTCACTGGGCCTGTGAGGCTACAGTATTTTCCCCCTGAAGAGACGACTTCAACATCTGCTCAGCTCATTAAGTTACTCTCAAATCAGCAGAGGAATTATGCTCTTTAAAACACTATTAATTATGACAAGCAAAATGATCATTTTTGCAGCACAAGGCGAGCCGCCACGCATAGCCAACAAAGCTTGTGTGCGGAACGCTAGCTCGCTAATGCGCATCTTTACAAAGACGTCAATGACATAAATTCTGTTTTTACTTCACAAGTGATGGGATTTATAGAACCGGGAGCAGACTGCACAGGGTGATCAAATGCGCGCTAATTTCTAGCGTTTTCGAGCGGGATTTCAAAACAAACTGAATAGTTTGCAGGTGCGAGTGATTAGCGCTTAGCATTGGCGTGCCTCTCAAGTGCTTTCCCTGATAAATGCCGACAGACGCATGAGTGGAGGCAATTGTGGGGCTCTTTTTGCCAAATTATTTTGTGAGCTTTGACTATTTTCTCATTGACAGCTGAGTGCATGACGTCTCAGTCTGAAAAGAGTTGTGATACTAAGTATTCTCAAAGCCTCTCAGCAAAGCTCGTCTGGCATGCGGCTGTGAGCACTTGTGCTTTACTAAACTCAGCACTTCCTGCACTGGATTGTTTGAGTCTCTGCAGATGGTAACCCGATCGATTTTAGAAAGTAACTAACTAAAAGTACTGACGCAACTAACTTTCAATTGTGTGGCAGTCATTTTTAAAACTGCAGCTTTCCAGTGACATGTTTATTTTACCAATCAGTAGCGTCACATTTTATTACACGCTAAGCGAGCTAATATCAAACTATGCTTGCTTAACATAACAACATCATTTTTTCACAATGCCATTTTTTAACTAAAAACGCTAAGTTTTATGTGTTTCGGCCGTTCATTAAAATGACAACTGTGTTTTGTGGGTCTGAAAATGCAAACTTTGAAAACAAGTTTCAAAGTGCACATTTCTGAAAATGATAAAGTTATTGTTATTTGTATTTTACTGTAATTTTGATCAAATAAACACAGCCTTGCTGAACAATATTTCAAAAACCCAAACGTTTGAATGGACTATGATAGTGCTGGTTAAGAAAATATGTTGGCATTGTCTTAGAATCTGTCTAGCCAGATGCTTTGCATCAGGGCAGATACGCTTGGCAAATAGTTAAGATTGTGTTCAGTAGTTTATAGTTCTCAGGCCAGGCCTCTGGCTGGCACAGGCGTCTGTTGGCAGGAGTTATATCTCAGGCCTAGATTTGGCCGATGGGCCGCTCATCTCTGCCAGGGGTTTTTCATCTTGCTTCTCGGCAGGGCTCCCCAAACAACACTTGTTTACAAACACACGGCCTGTTGAGATCCTGGTGCTGGCAGTCATTCGGGACCGGAGTGGAGGAGATGACCTTTCTTACCCAGATGAAAACCACGGCCCGGCATGCTAACTTCAATTAAATCACATGCAAATATTTGCTTGGAAGATTCCGCCTACACAAAACCCAATACTGCCTGCAGTCAGTGTTGATGTTTTTGATTTTTGATGCTGCTCACGCTAAGCTGGATTCTTGTTGACAGCTGCGATTAACTAAGCTAAAGCGGCTCGGGTTGTGTAAAAAAAAAAAAAAGACAAAAATAGTTCGCTACATGAGTTCAGTGTGGAAGTAGTGTCATTTCATGCTGTTTCTTCGGCTGGCGCAGATATCAAGCCTTTGCGAGTTTGAAGATTCTCACACTAGATGAAGGCAACACTTCCCATTTGGAGGTATTAATCAGAGTGCGATCATCACACTTCCTCTGACACGCTTCCCAAAGAAGACTGCCGTTCCATCTGTTAATGAACTGAGAGACGGGACCTTTGCACTGTGAGCTGTCACTGGTGATGAGACTGTCGAGGACTTTGCATTTCATAGCTGACTGTGTTTCGTTTCGCAACTCAGTGTTTTGATTTACTGACTGTGGTCTTTTGGAAATGGAAAATATCCAGTTCAAGCTGTTGAATACACAGTATCTGGTTTTATCACATTTATTAGACGGTCCACAATGT
Organism: Sinocyclocheilus grahami; assembly: GCF_001515645.1. Lineage (NCBI taxonomy): Eukaryota > Metazoa > Chordata > Actinopteri > Cypriniformes > Cyprinidae > Sinocyclocheilus > Sinocyclocheilus grahami. Next base: position 129,025 of record NW_015506303.1, on the reverse strand, counting down.
ATTCCGCAAAGCATGCTACTGTAGATGAAATTTCTCACTGAGCTTAAAATAGGACTGTGAAATTTCACACAGAGGAAGGTTGGCTTTGTGCTGCCGTATAGGTCTACACCAAATCTGCACACATTTTTACATTTGGTTTTAAGGGAATATCTGTGGAATTAGATGCTAAATGGATTTCTGTATGTTGAAATGGGGTTTACACTTACATGTAACAAAGTATGATAAAAAAAATCCAAAATACTCTATATGTTAAAACATTTCATGTCATTTTACAGTAAAATACAGTTAAATTAAACATTTTTGGAATTGTGAAAGTTGTGTAACCATAATGGTGTTTTGTGTTTGTGTGTATGACCACTTGTGACAAACTTGTATTCATCATGCGACTTTCTCTTTTTCACCCATGTTTTTAAAGTGGAGTTCAGTATTTTTTTAAAGAAAGATGTTTGTTCCTTTGTTAACCTTAGTTGACTACATTAGTTAACAATAACTATCAATGTAAAATTCTTCTAAAGCATTAATTAATCACAGTTAATGTTAATACCAACACTTAATGCATTTTGAAAATCTAATTTAAAATTTTACTGTAAACTTTATGGATTCTTTGTTTGTTTGTTTGTTTGTTTGTTTGTTTGTTTTTACAGTGTATGAACAAACCCTGAATTGCACGTTAAAGAAACAGTTCACACAAAAATGAAAATCCTGTCATCATTTACTCACTTTTTCCAAACCTATATTGAATAATTTTTTTATCATAAAAGCAAGCATGTCCCTTTGTATTAAACAGCTTAATTTGTACGGGCTGCTTTTGTGATGTCTTTATGTACTTTATGTACTTGTTTTAGACATAAAATACATATTTGAATGGCACGAGTGCGAGTAAATAGTGACAGAATTTAAATTTGTGGGTGAGTTACCCTTTTAAACTTCAGCAGAAAGGTCCAACAGACTTACATTGAAAGAGAAACTCAAGCCACATCTAAGGACCACATTATCATAGAAACTCAGTGGTTCTTCAAAATGAACAGAGACGTATATAACATGCAATGTGTGCGTTCAGATTCGGTGTAAATCTGCGGCGCATTCTGTGGGCAAAGATTTTTGCGTGGGCCTACCTACATTTGTGCGTTTGGATATATATTCTCACTCTCTGTCACACAGCATGACTATTTTGTTTGATGGATCCCCTGCTGATGTTTTTGTTTCTTGCCATCACCAATATAGATCAAAATTCCCTGTGCTGACCTTAAGGATTATTGAGAATCAATAACTCAAAGGGCCGTGTCTCCCGCCTGACTGAAAGTCAAACATTTAACAGGTTTCCAGACTGTTTAAGTGGCCCATCTACCTCTCTTCTCCTGCAGGCCTGAAGATCAGGTTGCCAAGTATACCGTTTCAAAGCTTTTAAGATAGGAATGATTACAGTTTTGTCTGAGCAGAAAGGATACAGTTACTCTTTGTTTGGGAAAGAGAGGATGGGGGGAAAAAAAGACGTGTCTTTGCTTTCCTATCATGGGCTTCTATTGAGCTATTTAATCAGCGCCTGAGGGATCGTCCGGAGAACTTAAACACGATTTATCTCATGGACACAGTCTGACACTTCTGTTGAGGAATATAAAGCCGGGTTTGATTTCAGCTCTCCACGCATAGACAGATAGGGGCTTTTTTTAATGTGTGTTCTCATATTAGTGACACCAAACACAGCTGTTTGGGAGGAAAACTGAGAAGCAGAGGAGAAAGAATTGGGAAAATCAACAATTGAATTTAAAGTTTTTTGCTTTGCGATATGTTTTGTGTGTTTATTCTACACCGGATGTGAGTTTTACGAGCTTTTCTTAGAATCCCTCACTCTTAAAAATAAAGGTGCTTCACAATGCCATAGAAGAACCTTTTTGTCTAAACGGTTCCATAAAGAAACTTTAACATCTGAAGAACCTTTCTGTTTCACAAAAGGTTCTTTGTGGCAAAAGAAGGTTCTTCAGATTATAAAAAGGTAAGAAAGAGATGGTTCTTTGAAGAACCTTTGACTGAATTGTTCTTTGTGGAACCAAAAATGGTTCTTCTATGGCATCGCTTGAAGATCCTTTTGAATCACCTTTATTTTTAAGAGTGTACAGTGCAATATAACTAGTAACAGTATAAAGTCTGTCTCAGATTTATATAATGTAATATCCCAAGTAGCCACACAGTATATATAAATCATTACATAAGATGCAAAAGTGCATGATACCTCATTTTAGCAGTCAAAAAAAAAAGCACTATTATCTATGATTTGTGTAAAGAAGAATCAAATGTGTTCTTTTAGTTGGACTATTTTGAATCAAGTTGATTCACAAAACCAGTCTGAATGGTTCACACATATATATATATATATATATATATATACTATTTGGAGTGATCTGGTTCTTGAGTGAGTCATTTAATTAAATTTGCTCCTTAAAATGTTCTTGGCATATAGTGCATGCGTTGTATGGACTATGTTTATGATATAGTTCTGATAGTAATACATTGTTTTTGTGTCCTTTTTTGTGTCGGATTTTGTCTCAATTCTTTTTAAAACATCCTACAATTATAATTGCTTATGTAAATTAAATAAAAACATAAATAAAATAAAATAAAAAACTAAAATAATAACATTTAATTAAATTAACTAGTAACGATGGTTCACAGTAATATTTTGTTAATTTTAATTAGCTATTTTTTTTTAAATATGTATATTTTTAAAATATTGTACTTTTTAAATAGTTATTTTAAATATATATTTATTTATATTTATTTTTCATTATAAATTAGATTTGTTTTATATATATATATATATATATATATATATATATATAGCGAGAGAGAGAGAGAGACACTTCAGGTTATTAATTATAGAGGTTTTTTTTCAATTTTTTCATGCAACTTGAAATATGTGTAATGCTTTATTTAGCAATTTAAAGTCAGTATTTAAAAACCACTCTTGCTACATAGAGTTTAAACTCCACCATAATATAATATTGTGAATTGATTCTAAGTAGTAAGATTCATACTCTTTTATGGACAAATTATATAAACTATAAAACAATTTCATACTTGTTGAGAGTTATGTCATGTCTGGGACTTTATGGGAAGGAGGTAAATCAGGACAGATTTCACCATGCATTTTTCATCTGCGATAATTAGGTTGTACAAACATTAAAGCACGTCATTGCCCGAATCCACGTTCAAAGCGTTTTCTCAAAGCGATCGAATAGTTAAGATGAAAGGCATTCTCTCTGATTGTCTCTGCCACTGAAGTGTGGAATATTTCATATTTCTGAATGGCTTTTTCTCTGAACTTTATGAAACTCATTCAAGTAATTAGCACAATATGATATCTTCATTTAATTAGGAATAGCTGAGGGGTTGGACTTATAAAATATAAGTCTCAAGTATATAGACTTAGAAAAATCTTCAAATGACAATTACAGCACATTGCATCAGGGCTTCACTGCATCACGCAAGAAAATACATGTTCTGCTTGATTTGAGGTGAAAAGTAAGGTGAGATGTAACCGTTTTGTTCCCAGCTCCGTCTCCTATAACCGTAGTGAAGAAAGGCAAGACGGCGAAGAATAGCATCGCAGTGTCCTGGCAAGAACCCGACCGACCCAACGGCATCATCCTGGAGTATGAGATCAAGTATTTTGAGAAGGTAAATACTGCATGCTGTAAACATTCCCAGGTTACATTTCAGCCCAAAATCAAAAGAAACAAAGAAAGAAAATTCTATGTTACTTAAAAAGATACGCTACAGATCGAATGTCACTTCTGCTCACCAGGACTGCATTTATTTGATAAAAAAAAAAATACAGTAAAAAAACTGTAAAATTGTGAAATAGTATTGTAATTTAAAATAACTATTTGTATATATGTTAAAATGTAATTTATTTATGTGATCAAAGTTGAGTTTGCAGCATCATTACTCCAGTCTTAAGTGTCACATGGTCCTTCAGAAATCATTTGAATATGCTGGTTTGCTGCTCAAGAAATATTTCTGATTATTAGCATTGTTGAAAACAGCTGCACGTCTTAATGTTTTTGAGAAAAACATGATACATTTCCATTCAAAGGTTTTTGGTAAGATTTATTGAAAGATGGATTTTTTGCAGAATAAAAGTGACAGTAAATACATTTACAATAAAACAAAATTATAATATTCATTGAATGTGCTATTTTTTTTAAGGTAAGTGCTTGCAATCAATGTATTTTAGCTACATTTAAATAAACTAATTTAGTTGACTAACTTTCAACATTTTTTTTATTTAATTTGTAGCTAAAATAAATTGTTTGCAACCACTTACCTTAAAAAAATTTTTTTAGTGTATGTGGTGCAAAAAACTTTTTTAAATAAATACTGTTATTTTGAATTTTATATTCCTCAAATAATCCTGAAAAATCATAACATTACATCTGTATAATATAATAATAATAATAATAATAACATCTGTTCTGCATACATTTCAATAAAAAAAAAAAAAATTAGTAGGAAAAAAGAAAACGCCTCCAAGTTACGCATGTAGCCATGGTTCCCCGAAGGGAACGAGACGCTGCGTCGAAACGCTACGGGAACGCCTCCAGCGTGACCACCCTCTGAATCTCATGTAATCAGTCCAATGGATGGGTGAGACGTCACGGGTGGAGTGACGTAGCGACTAGGAAGCATAAAAGCACGTGTGGTGAAACCGGCGTCAGCTTCTAGAAGTGAAGCAAGCGCTGGCAGGGATGCCGGAAGTATGGCCCTGAGACGCAGCATCTCGTTCCCTTCGGGGAATCATGGTTACATGCGTAACCTGGAGACGTTCCCCTTCAGGAACTCGAGCTGCGTCGAAACGCTACAGGAACGAGAATGCCCACGCCGCCAGACTTGCAAATCCCTGCCTAGTGTGGAAGAGCACAACTAAGGCGAGAGAAAAGGGAGCAAGGAATGGCTAAAGTAGGCGGGGCCCACCGTCCCGAAGGCTAGCTTCTAGAGGAATGAGCCTTCACCCCCGAAGGTGAGGGAAGATCAGAGGGCTCAAGGCTGATCCACCACTTAGCATACGCTTCTCTGGCCAGAGGCCTCGGCCTCAGCGCACCGCAGAGGAAACGTGTAAGAAGGATGTCTGCCCCAACATATATAAAAGACCACTGCTGTGTTGTCGGTGCACACCAACACATAGCGATCTCTTATGCCTGGGAGGAAGTGTTTCAAAGCTAGAAACACGGCCAGCATCTCCAGTCAACTTATGCGCCACGTGAGATGGCGGCCACTCCACAGGCTGCTGGCCGAGCGGCCACTCATGACCCCTCCCAACCGGTGAAAGATGCATCCATTGCTAGCATATGCGGCCCAGCACCAGGCCCTGAGATAAGAACCAAGGTTTCCTTCACATGTCTAAGTCACGTAGGCACCACCGCGTTACCTTGAGTATGTGAAGCGGGTTTCCCCTCGTGGAGAACCCCTTGGTCTTAAGCCACCACTGTAGGGGTCTCATGTACAGCAGGCCAAAAGTAACCACGTTGGACACGGCTGCCATCAGACCCAGCTGTCTGGAACTGTTTGACAGTGAGTGACAGACCTTCTCTCACTCTCTCGACTGCGGTGAGGATCGACTCGATCCGAGCAGGAGACATACGTGCCTGCGTTGTGGTCGAATCCCACAACACGCCCAGATAAGTGGTTCTCTGTACTGGAGAAAGCACACTTTTCTTGGCATTAAGTCTTAACCCCAGCTCTTTCGTGTGAGCGAGAACGACATCTCGACGTCGAACTGCCATCCACTCTGATTGAGCTAATATCAACCAATCGTCGATGTGGTTGAGTCGTGAAAGTGTGGGGTGAGAGTGCAAGGCCAAAGGAAGAAGTCGGTGTTGGTAAGCTTTTGGCCCCAAAAGCAAACCTCAGGAACTTCCTGTGAAAACTCAGTGATCATGCTTTACAGCCTGATTTGAAAATGTTGTAAAGAACTATATGGCCCAGAAATCTGACCTTGACCTTGAGTTGCCATTGTCAGTGTCACAAATTTGCTTACATTAGATTAGAAAAAGTGTAGATTACCCTTTCTTCATCTTTATTTTAGATTGTGCTCACGTTTTCCCCCTTAAAAATAAATAAATAAATAAGGCTTTGGGCCACAATAGTCTAATAATTTACTGGTTGTTATTTTCCATTGCAGCTACAGTGATTGGAAACTGGAGCTTTTAGGCTTCAAAAAAGATGCAAAAACGCTAGACAAGTATCTAATATTTGCATACAGAATTATCTAATTTCTAAAGAAAACAAAAAAACAGTCAGAATGTTTATTTCTTCTGGTTCTCACAGCGCAACTATCACAGTTTCCCTGAAAGGGCAACTCATACAAATGCATACGAAATAAGGTCAGCCATAAAAATAACCATGTGCACACTTTATAATCGCTTAAGTTTCACTACGTTTATTTAGTAAATCATGAAAGTAGTTTTTAACACCAAACGAGGATTAGTGCCGATGAACGTTGTTAGTAAATCTGGCCTTTGCCCTCCATTTACAAGCTTGAAATCTCTAGTCCACAGTCATTGTCAATGCATGGAAAACAGCGACCAGTAAACTATTCGAAATTCCTCCAGGAGACATCTGTGCAACATCATGAGTTGGTTGAGTAGATGATGACAGGATTCATCCTCTAATGAAGTGGCGTTACAGCAGCAGGGCTGTCGTTGGGCGTCTCAGTCGACCACCCCGCTGGCGACAATCCTCACAAAGCCCGAAACTAAATCCCCTCTCCGATCGCGTCTCTGATTGCTGCTCACCTCGCAGCATTTGCTGCTTGCTTTGTTGAGCCATTTAAAGACAGAATACGTCTGTAAACGAGCCTCAGCTCCTCATGACCTCAGTGTTTTAAAGCGTTCTGTGAAACAATGATACGATGCACTTAGAAGACTAAAAAAGCTATGAAGACCCTTGGTCGCTCGTATGAAAGCTAATGGACAGAGCACTTAACACAGGGCTTTAAAACAAAGCCAATGAGACCGTGAAACTGATCCTCACTACTGGCCACAGCACACACACTTTGCCTTTCTCTCATGGGACGGAAGGCCTTTATCCCTCGTTCTCTTGCTCTCTGACCGTTTTTGTCTTCTCTTGGCTTCTGGTGGCTCTGTAGGATCAGGAAACAAGCTACACCATCATCAAGTCAAAGGAGACGGATGTTTTTGTGGATGGCCTTAAACCTTCCTCAGCGTACATCTTTCAAATCAGAGCGCGCACCTCCGCGGGCTACGGAGACTTCAGCCGCCGCTTTGAGTTTGAAACAAGCCCTCACTGTAAGTGAAACATTTTTAAAAAATGTTAAATTGATGAGCCACAGTCAAAAAAAAAAAGAAA
>NW_015506303.1:119457-120755 GCF_001515645.1 Sinocyclocheilus grahami | reverse complement strand
CACATACAGTAGTGTTGGGTGTGTGTAATATTGGATGTCACACTCTACACTTACAATAATTCCTTATGAATTTAGCAAGAAACAAGGCAGTGATTGTGATGAACTCTCAAACCGTGCTCTTGTGTTTCTCTGGTGTCTGTTCCAGCAGTAGCGGCCTCCAGTGATCAGGGTCAGGTGCCCATCATCGCTGTCGCTGTTACTGTGGCCATCATCCTCATCGCATTGGTCACAGGTTTCCTGATGAGTGGCAGGTAAGAACACGACATAACAAAATCCAAGTGGCTTTTATTTGAAAGATCCATTCAAATAAATTGTTTGCTATAAATTATGTGATTTTTTTAAAAAATCATAACAAGTAGGGCTGCAACAACTAGTCAAACTAATAATGAAAATAATCAACACTGATTATCAGTTAATCACATCTGTGCACTGTGCACAGAAAATCCATCAGTCTGTCATGTGACTTTACAGTAGTGAATAAGCATTTCTATGGACAAAACACATCTGGAAAACAGCAGAGCTCTCAGAGTGGGCTGCTACAGGAAAAGTGCATGACCCAAGCTGTCATAAACATGATGAGAAATGCTTTATATCAAGCGCTTCAAACAAACATATAGGATTTAGCACGGCTTGCCCGTCAGTTGCTTTGACAGATAAGTGTGATGTTTGATGCATGTGAGACTTGATTTCCTCAGAACATAACTTATGTCTTACAGTTCAATCCTTATCTGCAAATGTTAGAAAGTCAACTGCGTATTTCAGTTTTGCATAAAGGCTTGTACTAACAGCCAGGGAGAATCCATTAAACTTTACTAAAAGAGCACAGATGAAGCACAATACATGCAATACAAAGTAAGTAAGTAAGCAAGTTAATAAATATCACTGCATTAAATATGCATTTTAGACAATTAATGTATGTTTAAAATATTACAGTATTTTTTTCCCCTTGAGGACAACATTGGATAAGTGTAAATATATAAATAAGGCTTTTTGAAAAGAAAGGGAAAAAAAAGGATTAGCAAAATCATCTTAAGTAATAGATCTAATCAGAAGTTATAATAAAACAATAGATAAATCAAGACAAAAGTGATAAAAACACTGAAATTGACTTAATTACTACATTTTTGTTACTAAAGTAAAACTGGGGTAAGTTGTCATCAGAAAGCTTCTTACAATATTGGAAGGAGGCCTCATATCTTTTGAAAGTTTGCTGATTATAACCTAATAACTGTGGTGTTTGCCTAAGACTAACCACATCATATACAGGTGCATCTCAATAAATTAGAATGTCGTGGAAA
>NW_015506303.1:114239-117950 GCF_001515645.1 Sinocyclocheilus grahami | reverse complement strand
TGTTAAAATGCAATATATAAGTGTTTACACAGCTTTATGTACAGCCATGTGAATACATTTAAATCCATTATAAATCAATTTATCTGTCAGTTTTAGCTGTCATGTATTGAGCTAGTTAAAGACTTCACATATGTGTCTATATCTCTGATCACTGGCTTCAGCTACAGTAAGGAGAATATGTGCTTGTTCGCTTCTTAATGTAAACAGCGTTGGGAGATTTGTTTGCACAATCACAAAACACAATGGCAGAGCCAGATGAGGAGCCAACAACAATATCCTGTTTCATACATGCTGTCCTGTTTAGCATTTCAGGCACAACATTTTAAAATGAGACAGTAATGCATGCTATTGTCCTCGCTGGCTAGAGGAAACAAACTGAGATGTGCTCGGTCTATCCATAATAAACAGTCCGCAATTTACTGGAATTACGCTGGGAGTGCAGTAGGTGCAGATATAAATGTGTGTTCATGTTTGTTTGCGCTTATGAAATGCTAACTTTATTTGAAATAGATGAAATATTGAGTTTGAAATTAAAAGAGTGATTGTCTGGAAAAATCATTTCCTGCGTCCAAAGAAACTTAAGCTGTAAATGTTTGATTTAACAGCAAAACATCTCTATTCTAGCTCTGAAGAACATTCATTCATTCAATAATGTGTTTGTTTGTTTATTAATTAATTAATTTGTTTGTTTGTTTCAAACAGCACAATATCTCAATTCTACCTCTTAAGAACATTCACTGTTAGCATTAGCTTTAGCATTGAAATCCATAAGCTGTAGCGCGCCTCTGGCAGATCAAACTCATGGAGAGCAGGGCAGTCTTTAATATAAAATCATGGAGAGCAGAGCAGTCTTTAATATAAATTCACTCGGAAAACAGGCAGGATAACTCAGGAATCATGCAAGCAAACATGTAACATAGACAATAACTGGCAAATTAACTGGGGAAAAATCAGGACTTAAGCTGTCCTCGCGCCATAAACAGTCCAACAGAGGAGATAGGGTGGGGGTTCAGAAGGCGGCCGTGGGGCAGGCTAGAGGCAGGCAATGGGAAAGGGGCATAGTTCATAAGGCCAGGGCAGAGTAGATGGAGGGAGGTGCCAGGGAGGAGCTTGGAGCAGGAGGAGCCAGGTGGGGAACCAGAGACCAGCCAGGATAGCGACCCACCGTGGGAGGAGCCATGGTGGAGATGGGGCAGTGATGAGGAGGAGCCCAGGATGAAGAAGGAGAGCCGCAGCGTTAGGGTGACACCGAGGATCCGGAGGGCCAAGGCAGAGCTGGTGGATCAGGCAACCAAGGCAGAGGCGAAGACAGGGATCCGGAAGACCACGGCGGAGCTGGAGCGACAGAGGACCAAGGTGGAGCCGGAGGGAGGGAGGAGTCCGGCAGAGCCAGAGGGACGGAGTGACGAGGTGAAGCCAGAGGAATGGAGCCCCGAGCCGACGGATGGTCGACGACTAACCAAGGTGGAGCCGGAGGGACGAGGGAGTCCGGTGAAGCCAGTGGGATGCTGGGCCACGGTTGTGACGAGGGAGCTAGGATCCAAGGTGGAGCCGATGGATCGAAGGACCGATGTGGAGTCCAGGACTCGGAGGCTGGAGGCAGAGACAGGGGATCCTCATGCCTAGGCGGAGCTGGAGACTGGAAGTCCAGAGGCAGATCAGAGCTCCCAGATTGGGCTGACTGGGGGTGAGCTGAGGGACTGACAGGCACCAGCGGAGATAGGGCTGAGGAACTGTCTGGTTTTAGAGGAGGCGGGAGAGGGAGGCTGGGTGGGAGCTTAGGAGACTCAGGAGAGCTGGATGGAACCAGCGGAGTCTCAGGAGAGCTGGTCATTAGCACCCCAAACCAGTCTATCAAATCCTCTTGATTAAAACAGTCCATTAATTCCTCAAAATAGCTCCCAGAGACCAATTGCAGCTCATCCTCAGTGGTGGGAATGTGGACAGGGCTTCCCTCCAAGACCTTGATCTCCACGAGGACTCCCACGGCGATACACGGCGTTGCTGGCTCACACACCTGGTCAGTCACGTCGTCGAGCTCAGGTTCCGGGGCGATGTTCTGCTCTGTCGCTTTATTCGGTGCTGACGCTTTAATCGTGGCGGGTTCTGGCTCTGTGGCTGCGGTCCGTGCAGCGGGATGAAGACTGGCTGGGCTCTGGGTCGGGAGTGATCTAAAGACTGATCAGTCTTTATTATAAATCCACTAAGAAAACAGGCAGGATAACTCAGGAATCATGCAAGCAAACGTGTAACATAGACAATAACTGGCAAATGAACTGGGGAGAACTCAGGACTTAACAACACAGGGACTAATGGGATAATTAATGAGACAACATGTGGGAACAATGAACTGATGAAGACACAGGCAAAACCAGGTCACAACAGAAACTCAAAACACAAAACACAGACATAAGCATTTATGTTTTGTTTTGATTTTTTTTCAAATGGAGGTACACAACTTAACGTTTTATTTAATCAGAATACACGGCTACTTCCCTTGTGGAAGAGAAGTACACTTTAGCATATTTAGGCAAGGCAAGGACAATTACTGGAATATGTATTTATATTAAATACATAAGATTAATATTTTTAATATGCTTTTAAGATCTGAAGTACACTACAAATGCACATTCAATACAATTAATTCAATACATCCTCATCGAGATTGATGATTGGCACGAGAGCAATACCTCAAGCAGACATCCGCCAGCTAAATTCTCACAAGCCACTTGAAAGGCAGTTGAATTGTTTAAGCAAGGGTTAAGGATGTCCCTCAAGAGTGCGACGGTTTCAGGCAATTACACTAAAGTGTATATCAGTGTATCACAAGGGCCACAGCCTTGACACTTCCTTCACCTTTCATGTCACAGATGGGTTTGAAGCACACTCTCTCTTGCCGGAAGCAATCAGGGTTGTTAATAGCCTCTTTGGCCTTACTAGGTCAAGACGTATTCATGAATGAGCAACAGGGCTCCGTAAGAAGAAGGGCTGTTAGTAAAGCTGTCAGAGAACCATCCTCGCAGACATTTGAAGGTGATGCTGTGAAGATTTTGGGTTGAGTCGGGGACATTGGCTAAGAATGTACACAAATTCACACTTTATTATTTTGCCTACATTTATTTGACCAAAAATACCAGGAATATTATGAAATATTATTCTCATTTAAAATAACAGTTTTCTAATGTAATATATTGTGAAAATTAATTTATTTCTGTAATGCAAAGCTGAATTTCAGCAGCATTACTCCAGTCTTCAGTGTGACATGAACTTTCAGAAATCATTCTAATATGATTTGCTGCTCAAATAAATCAATCAATCAATCAATAAAGATAAATAAACAAATACGTAACTAAATATGATCACTGTTGAAAACAGTTAATATTTAATGTTTGCATATTCTTATATACTGTATTTCTGATGCTTTTATACGTGGTTATTGAATGTAAAGACAGTTCATAAAGAACTTTTTTTTTTTTGCATTATAAACATGTTTACTGAAACTTTTTGATCAATTTAACATGTCCCTTGAAAAATATAATTAATTTCTTGCAAACAACAACGACAAAACTATAATAACAAATATTACCTCTCCATTAAAAAAAAATAAATAAAAAATAGACTAGTGTTTATTTTATGCTTACCAAGTTCGTAAAAACAGTAATATTTTGAAATAGTATTACAATTTAAAATAGCTGTTTTCTATTTGAATAT
>NW_015506303.1:113694-114030 GCF_001515645.1 Sinocyclocheilus grahami | reverse complement strand
ACACACACACACACACATACATAAGAACAATTGGCTACAATATACCCCTAAACAGAGCAGGGTCGGCCTGAAAGGGAAAAGGCTTGTTTGGAATTGTACAAAACTGGGGCATAAACTGACATTTATAGTAAGCAACCGGTAAATGCTATTTTATAGACTGTTGAGAGAACTCATAATGAAATACTAGTGTACTGCATTATATATACTGAAAGCTGCCAAGGAAAAAGTAGGCAATATGCATATGCACTATATTTGCCAAGTACACAATCACATTTATTTTTGCATATTAAATACAGTTTTCCTGGCAGCATGCACAGTACACATGCATTCGTGTAT
>NW_015506303.1:107579-112923 GCF_001515645.1 Sinocyclocheilus grahami | reverse complement strand
ATTATTATTATTAATAATAATAATAATATTAATAATAATAATAATAAATGCTGTTATATTTAGGGGGAATAAAACACCCAGGTATTTTATTTGAAAAAATATTTTATGTATTTTATATATAATGCATAAAATAGTATTTATACTTTATATTATACATATATAATACATAAATATTGCCATGCAAACAGAAAATATAAAGATAATATAAATAATTATCCTGTCATAATAATAATAATAATAATAATAATAATAATAATAATAATAATAACAGTTTAACAAAATATTATTAAAATCAAAATTGCAGTATTTTTTTGTAATTGTATTAATAAAAATATTTTGTTAAACTGTTATTATTATTATTATTATTATTATTTTTATTATTATTACTAATCCTGATATAGATAAATACATGTTGTTATTAATAGCATTATAAACTTTTCAACAGCAACAATGATTTCTATTAATATTTTGTTATACAATTATTATTATTATTATTATTATTATTATTCCCTGATTAGTGATAGAATGACTGATGGAAAAATCCCATAGACTTAAATGATTTGTTTAGTATTATTGCAGTTACTGGGACACCCATCTGTAACCTGAAAACCTCACTGGCCCATTAGGCTACAACCACACTAACCACGTACCCAATAATACAGTTACATACAGACGTGTGGCATATTTTGGTGGATTCTTATTATGTTGTCCTAAAGCAATCCATCAACATGTTGTGCTTTGCGCAGCAGGGAAGAACAAACAGGGTCTCTAGAGATGAAACCTCAAGCAGCATCTCCTGCGCATCCTCTCGCGTTACATCACATAACCCAACCCCAGAGCTGTGAGGGGCCGGGATTCAGCATTCTCTCTCTCTCTCTCGCTCTCTTCATCACAGTCAAATTCCCAGCAGTCCGCACGTATATCGATCCTCACACCTACGAAGATCCCAACCAGGCCGTCCACGAGTTTGCCAAGGAGATTGATGTGTCCTGTATCACCATCGAGCGGGTTATTGGAGCCGGTGAGTGAGTTATGAGCAACTCAAGCAGCATCTCCTGCGCATCCTCTCGCGTTACATCACATAACCCAACCCCAGAGCTGTGAGGGGCCGGGATTCAGCATTCTCTCTCTCTCTCTCGCTCTCTTCATCACAGTCAAATTCCCAGCAGTCCGCACGTATATCGATCCTCACACCTACGAAGATCCCAACCAGGCCATCCACGAGTTTGCCAAGGAGATTGATGTGTCCTGTATCACCATCGAGCGGGTTATTGGAGCCGGTGAGTGAGTTATGAGCAATTAAAACAAAACAGGCCTTAGGAACAGAAGTACAATGAGAAGGAGAATGTTAGATGGTTTGGTTTTCAAATCTCATCTTTAGGCCTGACTGTGCAGTGTGTGTATGAAATGAAATCTGTTTAGATACTGCGGATATCTACTGTATGTTGGGTTGAGAAACTGCTTAGCAACACCTTAGCAACCATATAGCCTTATATCTTTTAAAACTACTACTTAAAGGGATAGTTCACTCAAAAAATAAAATTTGCTGTTAATTTACTCACACATTTACTCACCCTCAGGCCTTCCAAGATGTAGGTGACTTTTGTTCTTCAGTAGAACAGTAAGTAAGATCTTTACTTGGTGATTCATAAAATCCAAGTCAGCTGCTAAAGTCACTTTGAGAAAAAAGAATCATATCAAGGTACACAAAATTATTACCCGTGACTTCCGACAATATATTGAGGTCTTATGAAGCGAAACCATTGGTCTGTGCAAGAAACTGAACATTATTTACAACATTATTACCTGTAATCCAGAGCCTCAGCCAAACGGTCCGGAGTGAAGTCCGGTACACAAATGAACCATTCTTTTGAACTGATTCTTTTTGGTGAACCAGTTTGCCGAATCGGACTGAACCGTCTGAAACAGTTCAATGCTCGAAGGCAGCACAGCTCTACAAGTTACTCAATCAAATCTCACTTTCGGATGCCTGACAATCAAGTAAAACAGAACGAACCGAAGAACTGATGATATGTGCATGCGTGAACCGAACACTTGAATGAAACTTTTTATGGTTTCTTACAGTTTATGTAAAAAGTTGAGCTGATGAAGACTAGTTCAATCACTTTATTTGCTTTAGACTCGTAAAAACGTATGCATTTTACATCATTATTAGGTGCTTTAATAGTACAATTGTCTATGCGTTAGTCATTGTGAGATTGCATAGACAAACTAGTGAATGAGTTCATTGAAACAAACTGTCTGAAAGAACCAGTTCGCAGAAAAGAATCGGAGTCTGAATTAGGGGTAATGGTGTAAATAATGTTCAGTTTCTTGCACAGACCAATTGTTTCATTTCATAAGATTTCAGTATATCGTCAGGAGCTATGCGTATTCATTTTGTGATCCTAGATATGCCTTTTTGATTCTCAAAGTGCTGGTAGCCGCTGACTTGCATTTTGTAATTGACCAAGGACCACAGTTTTCAGTTTCCTTTTTAAAACAAGAGGTTTGGGCTAAACATTCAGTTTCAAATCCTGCTCTGAAAGTGTCGCATTATAAATACAGGCATTCACTGCCAGACTTTATTCATTCAGAAGGAAGCGAGTTCATCCCTCAGTAGCTTTGCACTTTGTGGCTTCGCGAGGGAAATCTGCCCGAGCACAATGAGGCATTTCATTGTCTGGCTCTTTGCTGCCGCGGTTCACTGATGGCTCTGCTTGCGGTTGCAGGTGAGTTCGGTGAGGTGTGCAGCGGTTTGCTGCGGCTGCCAGGGAAGAGAGAGATCCCAGTGGCCATTAAAACTCTGAAAGCCGGTTACACCGAGAAGCAGAGGAGGGATTTCCTGGGCGAGGCCAGCATCATGGGCCAGTTCGAGCATCCCAACATCATCCACCTCAAGGGGGTCATAACCAAGAGTGAGTGCCGGGATACCTTTGATCATGATTGCTTTTGAAAATGATTGTTTCAGTATTACACTGTAAAACGGGTTAACCTGCAATTGGTATCTTAAAGAGCTGCTTATACCAGATTTTACCCTTCAGTTTAGTTTTGTTGGTGTAACCTAATATGTTGATTCAGTAATGTTAAATAATGTTTTTGGATTGAAATAAAAGCAGTTAATTCGATGTTACCACATGGCACACATTTTGTATGCTACCAGTTTAATGTAGACAATGTCACATAATAATACTAACCTATCAACGACCTTAAAACTGAAATCTGTGTGATTTATTTCTGTAAGGTAAACCAGTGATGATAATAACAGAATATATGGAGAATGGATCCCTGGACACCTTTTTGAAGGTACATTTTCTGCTTTTTAGAAGTACAGTAAATAGTCATTCTGTGAATTTCATGGGAATGCCATGAATAATTACACTGGTTGTACTTTATTTTACAGTACATGGCTGTACTTACAGTGTACTTACCTAAGAAAGTACTGGATAATATAACATAACATGGGTTAGGATTAGGTTTACGGATTGGTTCAATGTTAGTACCTAGTTATTACCAGTGTTGGGGGTAACGCATTACAAGTAACGCGAGTTACGTAATCAGATTACTTTTTTCAAGTAACTAGTAAAGTAACGCATTACTTTTTAATTTACAAGAGAATATCTGAGTTACTTTTTCAAATAAGTAACGCAAGTTACTTTTTTTCCAATTTATTGATTGACAGCTCTCCTGTCCCAATGTTGAGAGAAATCAGAAGATATTACCGTAGTTCTAAAATAAATATGAATATATATTGATTAATCTCACTCACAAAAAAAACACACAGATTCAGTATTCCTCAAAATGAATAAAAATAATGCAACTCAGAATATGACGCCAACCTGCAATAATTAAATGTTAAACAACACTAATATGCTTTATGTATATAATACCATTCTATTAACCAATGTCTTTGCTTATCTCACTCACAAAAAAAACACACAGATTCAGTATTCCTCAAAATGAATAAAAATAATGCAACTCAGAATATGACGCCAACCTGCAATAATTAAATATTAAACAACACTAATATGCTTTATGTATTTAATCCCATTCTGTTAACCAATTTCTTTGCTTCTGACCTTCGATGATCCAGTTCAACCGTACTAATAAGCACAAATTACTCTAGACAAACATTTGTGTCTTTGTTTATTGCTGAAGTGTGTTGAAATGTCTTCTTCTGCATTCTACTGTACGGACGTAAATGTACTTTCCTTCAGCCTGAGGCTTATTCATTTCAATTTTGGTGTGAAAAGGCTTTTATATTTGCCAAAAATATAACTTTTTAATTTTAAAAACAAAGAAGCAAGCCCTGTCCAGATCTGAAAAGCAACGCAAAAGTAACACAACGCATTACTGTTGTAGCCATTTAAGAAAGTATTTTTATTTTTATATTATTTATGTTTAAATATTATTTGTTTAGTTCAATTTGCTAATTAAGAAAATTGTAAATGTCATAAGGGCGTGGTAAATTGGACGGCAGTACGCCGGAAGAAAGGAAGTAGGTCAGGCATAATTTTTTGACCACTTCATACGTTTTTGTTTGTAGAATCCCTTTTTTCGAACGAGTTTCGTTTGGTATAATTTGTATCTTAATTTTAATATGTTTTTTGTTGATCAATTATTTACTTGAATAAATGAGAAGAAAGAATAAGCGTTTCATGGAATGAAGTGCGTTCAATACAAAGCCCGCTACCATGCTTCCGCGGCCAAAACAAAGGCCGAAACACATTACTTTCCATAAAAAGTAACTAAGTAACGTAATTAGTTACTTTTTTTATGGAGTAACGCAATATTGTAATGCGTTACTTTTAAAAGTAACTTTCCCCAACACTGGTTATTACCCAGTTATTGTAATAAAGTGTTGTTATTAAAGTCTTACTGTCAGGGGTGGTAAAGGAAGAGGAATCAGTTGCAGGGATAACAAGGATTTTATTGAGATTCAAAACAAACAGGAACGTAGCCACTGTCCGAGAGGGGAATCTGGAGAGATCCCAACCAGGTCCGGGGAAGAGAAAGTCAGCTCAACAGCAGGTATCTAGGAAAAGGGGGTTGCCAGAGCAAATGGCCGCAAGTAACAGTCCACGAGCAACGAGACAGTCCAGCCCTCCAAGTAATTCCAGAGGCCAGAGAATGGCGATGGTGGGAGGGAGTGGGAAAGGAACTCCAGGAGGGTGCAGGGAACGCTGGGCAGCAAGGGGAAGGGGGCAGGAGGCAGACAGAAGGGAGTCCAGCAGCCAGGGCAGATGGGGGGCTGGAGAGGGCAGAGGGGAAGGGAAAAAACGAACCCAAAACTAAATGGCTGGAGCTAAAACTAGGAACTAGAAAGAACTGGGCTGGATCAAAA
>NW_015506303.1:104879-105203 GCF_001515645.1 Sinocyclocheilus grahami | reverse complement strand
TCTATCTATCTATCTATCTATCTATCTATCTATCTATCTATCTATCTATCTATCTATCTATCTATCTATCTATCTATCTATCTATCTATCTATCTATCCATCCATCCATCCATCCACCTATCTATCCACCTATCCATCTATCCATCCATCCATCCATCCACCCATCCACCTATCCATCTATCTATCTATCCATCCATCCATCCACCTATCCACCTATCTATCTATCCATCCATCCACCTATCCATCCACCTATCCATCTATCTATCCATCCATCTATCCATCCACCTATCCACCTATCTATCTATCCATCCATCCACCTATCCA